>NC_036856.1:38851882-38886956 GCF_002910315.2 Salvelinus sp. IW2-2015 | reverse complement strand
AGCAACAAGTAAATCACAGAGCTTGTTGAGTCCTGTTGTATCTGTAGCAACAGTAATCACAGTTTGTTGAGTCCTGTTGTATCTGTAGCAACAGTAATCACAGTTTGTTGAGCTCCTGTTGTATCTGTAGCAACAGTAATCACCAGCTTGTTGAGTCCTGTTGTATCTGTATCTGTACAAACAGTAATCACAGCTTGTTGAGTCCTGTTGTATTGTATCTGTATCAACAGTAATCACAGTTTGTTGGAGTCCTGTTGTATCTGTAGCAACAGTAATCACAGCTTGTTGAGTCCTGTTGTATCTGTATCTGTATCAACAGTAATCACAGCTTGTTGAGTCCTGTTGTATCTGTATCAACAGTTAATACAGTTTGTTGAAGTCCTGTTGGTATCTGTATCTGTAGCAACAGTTATCACAGCTTGTTGAGTCCTGTTGTATCTGTATCTGTAGCACAGTTATCACACTGCATCCTATATTTAGATCTCTCCTGCATGCAGTCTCCCTGTTCACACGCTCTGGCTCGCTGCTCACAGCTAGGCAGCCCTGTCACACACACACACACACACACACACACACACACACACACACACACACCACACACCACCACACCAACACACAACACACACCACACACCAACACCACACACACACACTGGCTCACAGCTAACTGTGTTGAGGCCAGGCCATACATACTGTACATACAGCTACTATTAGACTATGGTGTTCCCTTGTTTACAGTTAACCTCTTCCTTTGAGAAATATATTTATATACTGTAGAGGTTGTTTGATAATGAGTTGCAATTACATTGTGATGTACAGGTAACGAACTGTTAATATGTTTATCACTCTGTGATAATTAATTGCAGAGGGAAAGATGCAAAGTTGATGTATTGCTTGGTGATACCTATGCCAACCATGGCCATGTGACATCATAATATCATCCCTACCCATTGAAACAGCTGGCCACCAGACAAATGGCTATTATTACAGTGTCCAATGAAGTGCCAGAAGTATACAGAATGCTGTGTTCTGCGTAGAGGTGGATCAGAAAACCAGCAGCGGGCGACATGTTGATATATACAAGAGAAAGAGTCGGCCCGAGAAATGAACCTGTGGCACCCCCATAGAGACTGCCAGAGGTCCGGACGACTGTCCCTCCGATTGACAAGCTGAATCTATTGAGAAGGCTTGATCTTTCCCATGCAGGCCCCACTTGGTGAAGCATTACAAATACACTCCTCTATTCCCCCTATGTAACAACAGGCTGAGAGACTACAACATAACAACAGGCTGAGAAACTACAACATAACAACAGGCTGAGATATTACAACATAAAACAGGCTGAGAGACTACAACATATACAACAGGCTGAGATAATACAACATAATACAGGCTGAGAGACTACAACATAACAACAGGCGAGATACTACAACATAAACAGGCTGAGAGACTACAACATAACAACAGGCTGAGAACTACAACATAACAACAGGCTGAGAGACTACAACATAACAACAGGCTGAGATACTACAACATAACAACAGACTGAGATACTACAACATAACAACAGGCTGAGATACTACAACATAACAACAGGCTGAGATACTACAACATAACACAGGCTGAGATAATACAACATAACAACAGGCTGAGAGACTACAACATACAACAGGCTGAGATAATACAACATAACAACAGGCTGAGAGACTACAACATAACAACAGGCTGAGATACTACAACATAACAACAGGCTGAGAGACTACAACATAATAACAGGCTGAGATACTACAACATAACAACAGGCTGAGATAATACAACATAACAACAGGCTGAGAGACTACAACATAACAACAGGCTGAGATACTACAACATAACAGGCTGAGAGACTACAACATAATAACAGGCTGAGATACTACAACATAACTATTGTCACTATTGTAAAGTGGTTGTTCCACTGGATATCATAAGGTGAATGCACCAATTTGTGTCGTTCTGGATAAGAGCGTCTGCTAAATGACTTAAATGTAAATGTAAATGTAATAAACAAAGACTGAGATTACAACATAACAACAGGCTGAGATACTACAACATAAACAACAGGCTGAGATACTACAACATAACAACAGACTGAGATATTACAACATAACAACAGACTGAGATACTAAACATAACACAGGCTGAGAATACTACACAATAACAAGGCTGAGATATAAATAACACAGGCTGAGATACTACAACATAACAACAGATGAGATACACAACATAAAACAGACTGAGATACTACAACATAACAACAACTGAGATATACAACATACAAGGCTGAGATACTACAAATAAAAACAGAGCTGAGATACTACAACATAACAACAGGTGACTCACACAAAGGCTAGATACTAAACATAAAAACAGGCTGAGATACTACAAACACTAACAACAGGCTGAGATTACAACAATAACAACAGGCTGGAACTAAACATACAACAGGCTGGAGACTACACATAACAACAGCTGAGATACCTACAACATAACAACAGGCTGAGATACTACAACATAACAACAAGGCTGAGAACTACAACATAACAACAGGCTGAGATACTACAACATAACAACAGGCTGAGAACTACAACATAACAACAGGCTGAGAAACTCAATAAAAGGCTGAGATACTAAACATAACAACAGGCTGAGAGACTACAACATAACAACAGGCTGAGAGACTACACATAACAACAGGCTGAGATACTACAACATAACAACAGGCTGAGAACTACAACATAACAACAGGTGAGAGACTACAAAATAACAACAGGCTGAGATACTACAACATAACAACACAGGCTGAGATACCACTAACACAATAACAACAGGCTGAGATGAACTACAACATAATACACACAGGCTGAGAGACTCACAACAAAAACAGGCTGAGATAGCACACATAACAAAGGCTGAGATACTACAACATACAACAGGCTGAGATCTACAACATAACAACAGGCTGAGATACTACAACATAACAACGAGCTGAGAGACTACAACATAAACAGGCTGAGATACTACACATAACAACAGGCTGAGAGACTACAAATAACAACAACTGAGATACTACAACATAATAATAGGCTGAGAGATGACAACATAATAACAGGCTGAGGATGACAACATAATAACAGGCTGAGAGATGACAACATAATAACAGGTTGAGAGACTAAAACATAACAACAGGCTGAGAGACTACACCATAAATAACAGGCTGAGAGAGTGACAACATAATAACAGGCTGAGAGATGACAACATAATAAACAGGCTGAGAGATGACAACATAATAACAGGCTGAGAGACGAACATAACAAAGGCTGAGATACTACACCATAACACAGGCTGAGATACTACAACATAACACAGGCTGAGAGTAACAACATAAAACAGGCTGAGAGACTACAACATAACAACAGGCTGCGAGACAACACATAACAACAGGCTGAGAGACTAACAACATAACAACAGGCTGAAGATACTACAACATAACAACAGGCTGAGAGACTACACACAATAACAACAGGCTGAGAGACTATCAACATAACAACAGGCCTGAGATATTACACAACATAACACAGGCTGAGAGACTACAACATAATAACAGGCTGAGATACTACAAATAACAACAGGTGAGAGACTACAACATAACAAAGGCTGAGATACTACAACATAACAACATGTTGAGATACTACACACATAACAGGCTGAGAGACTACAACATAACAACCCTTCATCACTGTCAAACGCTCCCTAAAAACACTTAGCGAGCAGGCCTTTCTAATTGACCTGGCACAGGTATCCTGGAATGACATCATCCCGTCAGTAGAGGATGCCTGTTGTCGTCTCTCAGCACTTTAAAAGTTCCTTCCTCACCATCTTAATAAACATGCCCCATTCAAAAAAAAATAAAACCAGGAACAGATATAGCCCTTGGTTCACTCTCAGACCTGACTGCCTTAACCATCACAAAAACATCCTGTGGCGTACTGTATGCATGGAATAGCCCCCACGATATGCAACTTTTCAGGGAGGTCAGGCACAATATACACAGTCAGTTAGGAATCTAAGGCTAGCTTTTTCAAACATACATTTTGCATCCTGTGCACTAATTCCAAAAAGGTTTGGGACACCGTAAAATCCATGGAGAATAAGAGCACCTCCTCCCCACGATAAATCTACGATAATCGAGAATTTCAATAAGCATTTTTCCACCTGGCTACCGCTTACCGCGGCCAACAGCTCTGCACCCCCCACAGCAACATGCCCAAGCCCCCCCCCCCCCCCCCCGCTTCTCAAAGATTGGAAAGCTGCCGCAGTCATCCCCCTCTTGAAAGGGGGAGACACTCTAGACCCAAACTGTTATAGACCTATATCCATCCTGCCCTGTCTTTCTAAAGTCTTCGAAAGCCAAGTTAACAAACAGATCACTGACCTTTTCGAATCCCACCGTACCTTTTCCACTATGCAATCTGGTTTCCAAGCTGGTCATGGGTGCACCTCAGCCACGCTCAAGGTCCTAAACGATATCATAACCGCCATCGATAAAAGACAGTACTGTGCAGCCGTTTTCATCAACCTGGCCAAAGCTTTCGACTCTGTCAATCAACACATTCTTATCGGCAGACTCAATAGCCTTGGTTTCTCAAATGACTGCCTTGCCTGGTTCACCAACTACTTCTCTGATAGAGTTCAGTGTGTCAAGTGGTTGGGCCTGTTGTCCGGACCTCTTGCAGTCTCTATGGGTGTGACACAGGTTTCAATTCTCGGGCTGTCTCTTTTTTCTGTATATTTCAATGATGTCGCTCCTGCTGCTGGTGATTCTCTGATCCACCTCTACACAGACGATACCATTCTGTATACATCTGGCCCTTCCCTGGACACTGTGTTAACTAACCTCTAAACGAGCTTCATTGCCATACAACACTCCTTCCGTGACCTCCAACTGCTCTTAAATGCAAATAAAACTAAATGCATGCTCTTCAACTGATTGCTGCCCGCACCCGCCTGCCTGCCTAGCATCACTACTCTGGACGGTTCTGACTTAAAATATGTGAACAACTACAAATACCTAGGTGTCTGGTTAGACTGTAAACTCTCCTTCCAGACTCACATTAAGCATCTCCAATCCAAAACTAAGTCTAGAATTGGCTTCCTATTTCGCAAACAAAGCCTCCTTCACTCATGCTGCCAAACATACCCTGGTAAAACTGACTATCCTACCGATCCTTGACTTTGGCGATGTCATTTACAAAATAGCCTCCAACACTCTACTCAATAAATTGGATATAGTCTATCACAGTGCCACCCGTTTTGTCACCAAAGCCCCATATACCGCCCACCACTGTGACCTGTATGCTCTCGTTGGCTGGCCCTCGCTTCATATTTGTCGCCCACTGGCTCCAGGTCATCTATGAGTCTTTGCTAGGTAAAGCCCCGAGTTATATCAGCTCACTGATCACCATAGCAACACCCACACGTAGCACGCGCCCCAGCAGGTATATTTCACTGGTCACCCCCAAAGCCAATTCCTCCTTTGCCCGCCTTTCCTTCCAGTTCTCTGCTGCCAATGACTGGAACGAATTGCAAAAATCACTGAAGCTGGAAACTCATATCTCCCTCACTAACTTTAAGCATCAGCTGTCAGAGCAGTTTACCGATCACTGCATCTGTACACAGCTCATCTGTACTGTCGTGGCCAAAAGTTTTGAGAATGACACAAATATTAATTTTCACAAAGTCTGCTGTCTCAGTTTGTATGATGGCAATTTGCATATACTCCAGAATGTTATGAAAAGTAATCAGATGAATTGAAATGAATTGCAAAGTCCCTCTTTGCCATGCAAATGAACTGAATCCCCAAAAAACATTTCCACTGCATTTCAGCCCTGCCACAAAAGGACCAGCTGACATCATTTCAGTGATTCTCTCATTAACACAGGTGTGAGTGTTGACGAGGACAAGGCTGGAGATCACTCTGTCATGCTGATTGAGTTCGAATAACAGACTGGAAGTTTCAAAAGGAGGGTGGTGCTTGGAATCATTGTTCTTCCTCTGTCAATCATGGTTACCTGCAAGGAAACACGTGCCGTCATCATTGCTTTGCACAAAAAGGGCTTCACAGACAAGGATATTGCTGCCAGTAAGATTGCACCTAAATCAACCATTTATCGGATCATCAAGAACTTCAAGTAGAGCGGTTCAATTGTTGTGAAGAAGGCTTCAGGGCGCCCAAGAAAGTCCAGCCAGCGCCAGGACCGTCTCCTAAAGTTGATTTAGCTGCGGGATCGGGGCACCACCAGTACATTGCTTGCTCAGGAATGGCAGCAGGCAGGTGTGAGTGCATCTGCACGCACAGTGAGGCGAAGACTTTTGGAAGATGGCCTGGTGTCCAGAAGGGCAGCGAAGAAGCCACTTCTCTCCAGGAAAGACATCAGGGACAGACTGATATTATGCAAAAGGTACAGGGATTCGACTGCTGAGGACTGGGGTAAAATAATTTTCTCTGATGAATCCCCTTTCAAATTGTTTGGGGCATCTGGAAAAAAGCTTTACCAGAGAAGACAAGGTGAGCGCTACCATCAGTACTATGTCATGCCAACAGTAAAGCATCCTGAGTCCATTCATGTGTGGGGTTGCTTCTCAGCCAAGGGAGTGGGCTCACTCACAATTTTGCCTAAGAACACAGCCATGAATAAAGAATGGTACCAACACATTCTCCGAGAGCAACTTCTCCCAACCATCCAGGAACAGTTTGGTGACGAACAATGCCTGATACTACTATATCCTGATGTTTCATTGGTCTGACACTGCTATATCCTGATGTTTCATTGGTCTGATACTACTATATCCTGATGTTTCATTGGTCGTGATACACTATATCCTGATGTTTCATGGTCTGAACTAGCTATATCCTGATGTTTCATTGGTCTGACTACTGCATAATCCTGATGTTCATTGGTCTGATACTACTACATATCCTGATGTTCATTGGTCTGATACTAACTTATCTGAATGTTTCATTGGTCTGATACTACTATATCCTGATGTTCATTGGTCTGATACTACTATTCCTGATGTTTCATTGGTCTGATACTACTATATCCTGATGTTGTCTATCTGGTTCTGGTCATATATCTATCTGATAATAACGGGAGAGGAGAGGGATGGGGAGGAGAGGAGAGGGATGGGGAGGAGGGATGGGATGGAAAGGAAAAGGAGAGGAAAAGGGAAAGTGAGAGGGAGAAGAGAAGAGAGAGAGATGGAGAGGAGGAGGATGGGGAGGAGATGAGAGAGGAGAGGAAGAGGAACGGAGAGTGATGGAGAGGAGAGGACAGGAGAGTGATGGAGAGGAGAGGAGGGAGAGGAGAGGAGAAGGGATGGGGAGGAGAATGAAGAGAAGAGAGAGGAGAGGGACAGGAGAGTGATGGAGAAAGGAAGGAGGAAGAGGATGAGGAGAGGAGAAGGATGGAGGGAGAGGAAGAGAAATGAGTGAGCGGAGGAGATGAGAGAGAGAGGAGAGAGAGGACAGGAGAGGATGGACGAGGAGAGGAGAGAAAGATGAAGTGAGGGAGGAGAGGACAGGACGGAGAGGGATGGGAGAGGAGAGGAGAGAAAGAGGGTGAGGGAGGAGATGGGTGGATGAGTAGGTGAGTAGGTCCGGTGTGGTCTGGTCTTGCGTGACGTGTGCGCAGCACGTCAAAAACAGAATGTCGGATCTCTAAATGGACCCTCTATTCCCTTTATAGTGCTTAGCGCCATGAGGGTGCTGGCAAAAGTAGTGCACAATGTAGGGAATAAGTGTCATTTGGACATAGGCTTCTATTGATCCCAGGGTGCACTTTTAGGAGCCTTAATAGAACCCTCAATACCCTGAACATTCCCTATGATGTCATCCCTAATGCTGTCCGGGATCCTGGAGTAACTGAAGCTACACTGATTTAGCATACCCATTATGTTAGTGTGGGTGTGTGTGTGTGTGTGTGTGTGTGTGTGTGTGTGTGTGTGTGTGTGGTGTGGTGTGTGTGTGTGTGTGGGTGTGTGTGTGTGTGTGTGTGTGTAGTGTGTGTGTGTGTGTGTGTGTCTTTATGTGTGTGTGTGTGTGTGTCTTTATGTGTGTGTGTGTGTGTGTCTTTATGTTAGTGTGTGTGTGTGTGTTGTGGTGTGTGTGTGTGTGTGTGTGTGTGTGTGGTGTGGTGTGTGTGTGTGTGTGTGTGTGTGTGTGTGTGTGTGTCTTGTGTGTGTGGTCTTATGTTGTGTGTGGTGTTCTTTATGTGTGTTGTGTGTGTGTGTGTGGTGTGTGTGTGTGTGTGTGTGTGTGTTGTGTGTGTGTGTGGTTGTGTGTGTTGTGTGTGTGTGTGTGTGTGTGTGTGTGTGTGTGGTGGGTTGTGCTGATTTAGCTGCCGTTATGATTGGCTTTGTTACACACTGGGGCTGTTTTAATGTCACCTAATTTCTGCTTTAGCTCTTAGAGTTCAGAGAGGAGAGGCCTGATCGATTCTGGGTGTTTATGTGTGGTGTGTGTGTGTGTGTCTGTATGTGTATGTGTGTCTGTATGTATGTGTGTGTGTGTGTCTGTTTGTGTATGTGTGTCTGTATGTATGTATGTGTGTGTGTGTGTGACAAAGATCAGAGAGGAGCAGGCTGATCGGTTTCCTGACTGGGTGAAATCCTTGTTTGGAAACCTGTGATTCAGTATCGTGACGCCTGGCGCTCCGACATACGGTAACCGTTGGTAATCAGAGAACCCTTTCATTGATGCCCTCTAGAGTTACACACACTAAGTGTTATAATACTCTAACACTACGAAACATGTTTTACTAGCCTGAGTTATAATACTCTAAAACTAAGAAACCTGTTTTACTAGCCTGAGTTATAATACTCTAACATGAAGAAACATGCATTACTAGCCTGCGTTGTAATACTCTAAACCACCATTCATTTTTCACATCGTGAATTTGACAAAAATTCTAACGAATTGTGTGATTGGTGTAGGCTTACCTTGGCCTAACGTTTTTGATGACCGTGTGGTTCTCTCTCAGACAAGTTGGGGGTTCCCTGTCAAGAGGAGAGAGACACAGAGGCCCTGCTAGCTAGCCTGGAGTATCACATGGTAAACGCTAACAAACGTTTTCAATGCTGCTGGAGCTGTGTCTATTTTGCTTTTAGTTTGCTACTCTTAGCAAACAAGTAGCGAACCTACACTAGCTACTGGGGAACCCACCCCAGAAGCTGGACGCCGCCCTGAACTGCTCTCCACAGCCGACTGGCCAGTATTCTGCAATGATCCCTTCCTGAAGGGAACCCTGTGATATCCTGGAACACGAGAACAGGACATTACAAGGCCGCTATCGCAGTCCATGTGGGGTCAAACGATATCAGGAGAGCTAGCTCTGAACTTTTGGAAATTGATTTTTAAGAACTGATTCTAGCACTGAAAAGATTGCAAAAAGCGGGCAATTATTTCTGGTCCGGTGCCATCGTTTGGCCGGTGCCATCGTTTGGCCGGTGCAATCGTTTGGACGGTACCATCGTTTGACCGGTAACATCGTTTGGCCGGTGCCATCGTTTGGCCGGTGCCATCGTTTGGCCAGGGTGCCATCGTTTGGCCGGTGCCATCGTTTGGCCGGTGCCATCGTTTGGCCGGTACCATCGTTTGGCCGGTACCATCGTTTGGCCGGTGCCATCGTTTGGCCGTGGGTGTGAAAGATCCTGCAGGCTATTGGTATTACACACCTGGCTAAAATATTTTGGTATCTCTGTTGGAATCACTTTTATAGATAACTTTGATACCTTCTGGAAACAGAAGATACTCTACAGGAATGAGTCCATCCAAATCATCTTGGCTCCTGGACTCTGGACTCTGGACTCTGGACTCTGGACTCCTGGACTCTGTCCCTGCAGGAACAAGGCTGTGTTGCGACAATGATTTATCAATGACACAAGACCAGCTCAGTTAATCCCTCCCATTGTCGCGCTGAGTTGTCATAATGCTGCAGTAAATGTAAATTATCCCAGGGTGCATTGGTAGACAAAATGTAAGTCACTTAATGTATGTCCCTCTTACTGCCCTGAATACTTCTGTTGATCCTACAGCTATTGTATGCAGTAATCATGTGCCTATGAACCAGAGTTACACTGTTAGCACTGAGGCGGTGTGCCCTAGGAGGAAGACCACTTTATGCAGCTGACCCTGCACTATCAGCTCCAATATAAATAACACGAGCATGTCTACTTCTGCCCAGTAAAGCAATAAAAACTATCAAGCATCCCAAAAAAAGTGTTAAATAGTAGCGCACATTAGAATATGTAGTCTAAGAAACAAAGTGTATTAAATCCATAACTTGCTAGTAACAGATGACATTTATATTCTGAAACTCACTTAGATAATACCTTTGAGGATACAGTGGTAGCAATACATGGTTATAACATCTACAGAAAAGACAGAAATGCCAACGGAGGCGGTGTTGTGGTCTATATTCAGAACCACATTCCTGTAAAGCTTATAGAGGATCTCATGTTAAATACTGTTGAAGTAATATGACTACAGGTTCATCTGCCTCACCTAAAGCACATTCTGGTGGGAAGCTGCTATAGACCACCAAGTGAAAACAGTCAGTATCTGGATAATATGTGTGAAACGCTTGATAATGTTTGTGATATCAACAGACGTATATTTTCTGGGTGATTTCAATATTGACTGGCTTTCGGCTCACTCAAGAAAAAGCTTCAAACTGTAACCAGTGCCTGCAACCTGGTTCAGGTTGTCAGTCAATCTACCAGGGTAGTTACAAACAGAACAGGAATTAAATGATCAACATGTATTGATCACATCTTTACTGATGCTGCAGAAATTTGCTTTAAAGCAGTATCCAAATCCAATGGATGTAGTGATCACAATATAATAGCCATATCTAGGAAAACCAAAGTTCAAAGGCTGGGAATAATATAGTGTATAAGAGGTCATACAAGAAGTGTTGTAGTGATTCCTAGATTGTTGATGTAAAGAATATTTGCTGGTCTGTGGTGTGTAATGAGGAGCAACCAGACGCTGCACTTGACACATTTATGAACTTGCTTATTCCAGTTACTAATAAACATTGGGGTGGCAGGATAGCCTAGTGGTTAGAGAGTTGGACTAGTAACCGAAAGGATGCAAGATCGAATCCCCGAGCTGACAAGGTAAAAATCTGTCGTTCTGCCCCTGAACAAGGCAGTTAACCACCTGTTCCTAGGCCGTCATTGAAAATAAGAATTTGTTCTTAACTGATAAGCAACAAACTATGACACTACACATCCAAGTATAACTGATCAAATTATGAAAGTCAAGTTTGTTTACTGTAAAATAGCATTGTATCTGGTCCCAATATGTTTTTGAGAGGAGAGGAGAGTGTGCAGCCAGATATATTTGCCATTCCTTTTGCCTCATCCCTCACAACCATGAAACCTGTTTCTGTCACGTCTACTCCTGCTCCCCCTCTCTGGTGTTCGACGTCACGGTTTACTAACCACCGGTCCTGGCAACCATCATTAAGCGCACCTGGCATCTGTAATTACGCACACCTGGCATCTGTAATTACGCACACCTGGCATCTGTCATTACGTGCACCTGGCACACCTGTACTCCATTTCCTCTCATTACCTCCACTATATCAGGCACTCACTTAGGTTTATTCCCCAGGCAGTATGAACGTTGTTTCCATATGCAACTCTTTTTTCTTGTATTGTTCCATGTTTCATTTATTATTAAACTCACCACCTGCGCTTGTTTCCCGACTCCCAGCGTCTACGTTACAGAATACGGCCTCAACAAATGGAAGCAGGAAGAAATCTGGACATCTCTCAGACGGTCGACAAACAGAGACACCTACTTCGTCAACACCACGACCAGCTGGCGCAACTGGGGACGGGTATGGAGGAGGTTCTTCGCAGTCTTCAACGTCTCGAACATACCCGAGAGGCGTTGCCTTCAACTAGCGGAGGATACTATGCCACCAGCTGTCCCAGCGAGCTGTTCAGAGGTATCTTCGATCATCCATCGGTGGGCAGAGAAGGGGGTGAGCGCCTATTCCAACTACGGCAGGATGACCAGACTGCTGCCGAGTACGCGCTCCCCTTCAAGACTGTAGCAACATCCAGCGGATAGAATGAGCCGGAAATCCGTACGCTATTCAGAAGAGGACTGCGCGAGGAGGTCCAGATGGAACTGGCATGTCGAAATGACAACCTCTCCTTGGACACTCATGCGATGGTCATCCGTCTGGATAACCTACTTCAAGAGCGTCTGTACCCTCATCGCTTCTCTCCCTCCCTCAGTGACCACTCTGTATCAGAGCCTGAACCTATCGAGGTAGGGGTCACATGCCTCCCCGCGGCTGAATGACGTAGACGGAAACACCTGAAGCTCTGTCCCTATTGTGGTCAAGGGGGGCACCAGCTTCAGCACTGTCCGGTACGTCCCAACTCGGGATCCACGAGAGCAGAGGGACGGTCACGTGATCTTCCACCTCCTGGGACGGGTGTGAGTATCCCATTTTCATCATTTTCTGCCAAACCCTTTTCAGTGTCGATCACACTAGCTGGCTGTCCCTCATGTACTGTTTCTACAGCATTAGCGGATTCCGGTGCCGCGGGGAACTTTATTGACCAGACCCTTGCCTCCTCTCTGAACATCACCTCATACCCGCTCTCCTCTCCATTTCCATCTCCTCTCCATTCCCTGGATAATCGTCCACTAGGATCCAGAACCATTAAACACATCACCACACCACTCACTCTCACCGTGGAGTACACTCCTTTCTGGAGTGGAGTACACTCCAAACATTCCTTTCTTCATAATTAGTGCTCCAGCTCACAAGATCGTCCTCGGCCTCCCACGGCTCCAACGCCATAACCCCACCATCTCATGGTTTAGGATGAAAATCACGGATTGGGCACCCGAATGCAGGAGGACCTGCCTTCCCTCTCGAGTCGTAGCCCCTGTGGTCTGGGACGTAGATGCGGACATTCGCCAGGCTCTGGAGAGGGAGCTCACGCACACTACTTGTCCTTCTGAGCGCATCGACGTTCCCACGGGGATAAGGCATAGGCTGTTGACCCGGGCGCACACATCTCTCACCACTGGACACTCAGGTATCACTCGCACTATGGCGCAGGACGTGGCACGCTATATCAACTCATGCTCATTTTACTCAAACAAAATCCCCCCGGCACGCTTCAGCAGGGAGCTCCTGACCTGTTGCCACAAGAAAAGGGCAACCAGTGAAGAACAAACACCATTGTAAATACAACCCATATTTATGTTTATTTATTTTCCCTTTTGTACTTTAACTACTTGCTCATATGACATTTTAAATGTCTTTGTTCTTTTGGAACTGTGTAATGTTTACTGTTCATTTTTTTAATTGTTTATTTCACTTTTGTTTATTATCTATTTCACTTGTTTTGGCAATGTACACATGTTCCCAAGCCAATAAAGCCCTTAAATTAAATTAAATTGAGAGAGAGTCAGAGAGAGAAAGAGTGAGAGATAGAGAGAGACAGATAGATAGACAGAGAGTTAGAAAGTTAGAGACGAAAAAGAAAGAGAGATCTGTCTGTC
The DNA here is from genome assembly GCF_002910315.2 of Salvelinus sp. IW2-2015. Taxonomy (NCBI): domain Eukaryota; kingdom Metazoa; phylum Chordata; class Actinopteri; order Salmoniformes; family Salmonidae; genus Salvelinus; species Salvelinus sp. IW2-2015. Next base: position 38,873,321 of record NC_036856.1, on the reverse strand, counting down.
TGTCTGTCTGTCTGTCTGTCTGTCTGTCTGTCTGTCTGTCTGTCTGTCTGTCTGTCTGTCTGGTATTCGATAATGGGGAAGGCTGACTGAAATGTTGACAATGTCATAAATGTCAGGCAGCAACATTTTAAACGTTTAAAGGCAGCAAGGTACAAATCTAGACAATGGACCCATACTTTGTTACAGTTACCACAGGTCATATTTAGTCTCACTTCCAACATACTGACCTACCACCCAGCCAGTCAGCAGACCCCCAACATGCACCCTACACCCCAGCCCGGTCAGCAGACCCCAACATACTGACTACCACCCCAGCCCAGTCATAGACCAACCATCCTGACCCTACCACCCAGCCCGGTCAGCAGACACCAACGTTCCTGACCCCACCACCCCAGCCCAGTCAGCAGACACCAACGTGTGACCTACCACCCCAGCCCAGTCAGCAGACCCAACATGCCTGACCCTACCACCCAGCCCAGTCAGCAGACCCCAACATGCTGACCCTACCGACCCAGCCCAGTCAGCAGACCCAACGTCCTGACCTACCACCCCAGCCCAGTCAGCAGACCCCAACCATGCTGACCCTGAGCCACCCCAGCCCAGTCAGCAGACCCAACGTGCTGACCCTACCACCGCCAGTCCAGTCAGCTGACACACCAACGTGCTGACCCTACCACCCCAGCCAGTGAGCAGACACAACATGCTGACCCTCCACCCCAGCCAGTGAGACAGACACCCAACATGCGTGACCCTCCACCCCAGCCCAGTGAGCAGACACCACATACCTGACCCTACCCACCCCAGCCGGTCAGCAGACAGACCAACATGCTGACCCTACCCCAGCCCAGTCGCAGACCCCAACGTTGCTGACCCTACCACCAGCCCAGCAGCGAGACCCAACATCGCCCTACCACCCACGCCCGGTCAGCAGACACTCCAACATGCTGACCCACACCCCAGCCCAGTCAGCAGACCCAACGTGCTGACCCTACACCCAGCCCAGTCATAGACCAAAACATGCTGACCCTACCACCCCAGCCCGTCAGCAGACCAACATGCTGACCTACTCACCCCAGCCCAGTCATAGACCAACGTCCTGACCTACCACCAGCCCGGTCAGCAGACCCAACGTGCTTGTCTATGGTATCCACTTCCCTGTCTGAGCGTCTTTTAATGTCTTTATAGTGTTTTATGTGTATTTATAGTGTATTATAGTGTAAGGTAAAAAGTTAACCCAAAATCAGCTGCATGTTTGTGTAAATAGTCTTATTGAATATAATCTCAAATACCAAAATTCCCTCTCAGAGCGTTAATAAAAACTCCCAGGACAACACTTTCAAGAACTAGAAGAAACGTTCGGAACCTCCTCTGCAACCTAAAAGTAAACATTCCCAGAGAGCTACATTTCACTCTGTTTCTCAGAACGTTAAAAAAAACGTTATTTTTAACAGTCGGAAACGTATTCGCTTCAGTCCCAGTTAACCAATGTGAAAACCAAAAACATACATCCATAACTTCAAAGGAAACAATGTTCTAGCTGGGAATGTATTCTCCGTCCATTACATCACGGACCCTTCAACTGACCTGTGTCTCACCCTGCGTTCCAACTGGCCCCCTCTTCCTCCCCTCTACCCCCCATTAGTTTCATTATGGGGTAACCTTAGCTCTGCCTCCCCCTGGCCATCCTCAGTTTCCGTTAGCAGGTACCATCCCTCCAGTCTGAGGGGTACAGGATGTGTCTTGTTGAATGTAACCTCACGTCTATTTCCAGCTGAGGGTGAACAAGAGCCTGGCAGCTGTGACAGGAAGCGTGCGCGAGGAACACACACACACACAACACACACACACACACACACCACACACAACACACACACACACACACACACACACACACACACCACACCACACACACACAACACACACACAACACACACACACCCACACACACACGGCAGCTGTGTGCAGGAACAGCCTGTCTAACTGATCTTCATGATATCTTGGAGAATCTGTCACCCTGGTCACATGGCCAGACGGGGACAAGGACAGGGCACAACTTTCCACAGAGAATCCAGAAGAGGCGCACTTGCAGTAGCTAGGGGAAATGAACAGAGACTGCACTATGTGCAGTCCCACAGAAGCTCACAGAGGCTCACCATAGGGACAAGAGACCCAAAGATACCCACAGAGGCTCACCATAGAGGGACAGAGAGTCCCAGAGAGACTCACAGAGACTCACCATTTTGGGACAGAGTCCCACAGAGACCCACAGAGACTCACCATAGAGGGACAGAGTCCACAGAGCTCCCATTTTGGGACAGAGTCCCAGAGAGACTCACAGAGACTCCCATTTTGGGACAGAGTCCACAGAGGACTCACCATAGAGGGACAGGAGTCTCCACAAGAGGCTCACGCATAGGACAGTCCAGAGTACGGGATTCAGAGCGCAACATATGTGCCACACAGAGACCTCACACGAGACTCCAGAAACGGTTGGAGAGCCACAGAGCCAAACTACTTAAGGACGGACAGAGTCACCACACGATGACCCCCAGAGACTCACTAAAACAGCGGTCGCAAAGAGGAACAGAGTCCATAGAGGACCAGAACCCACGAGACCTACCGCAAAGAGACTACCATAAGGAATCAGAGTCCCACAGAGACCCACAGAGACTCACCATAGAGGGAATCCACTAGGCTCACAACTACCAGGCGATGCCCAGACTCACCACAGAGCGACATAGTCCCGACAGAGGACCACCATAGAGGGACAGAGACCGCAATAGGCTCACTGTGACAGACTAGAGGGGTCTAAAGCGTCAATCAATAGCATCGGATGGAGGACAGTTCACAGAAGACACAGAAATCCGGACTGGAGACGAAATGACTTACTTTTATACAGGAGTGAGAGCCAGGGGCAGCGATTTCCCCAGTCGTAAATTCTCTGTTTTTTCTCCGAAGAGCCTACTCGGAACAGTATTCCCCAGTGTATATATCACTATCTGACTTGTTATATCGACTACTACTGTCTATATTACCGTGGTACTGTTCACGCATGAACTGTTTATATACTACCTGTTTCGCTCTCGTCGTCCTCTCAAAAAAAGCTTCAGTGACTACTGTTATTATTGACACTGTATACTTCACCGCACTACTGTATATCGTTCATCCGTGATACTGTGTAAGGGATCTCGACCACTGTTTATCATCGACTCTGTTTACATTCATGTTTTCGACCACTTTATCATGCCATTATGTAATCATGACCACTGTCATATCATGACTACTCGTGTTATATCATGACTACTGTTATATCATTTTTATTTTATTTTATTTCACCTTTATTTAACCAGGTAGGCAAAATTGAAGAACACGTTCTCATTTACAATTGCGACCTGCCAAGATAAAGCAAAGCAGTTCGACACAAACAACAACACAGAGTTACACATGGAGTAAAACAACATACAGTCAATAATACAGTGAAAAATAAGTCTAGTATACAATCATGACCACTGTTATACTCATGACTACTGTTATATCACGACTACTTTATCACACGAACTATGTTATATCCTGACTATGTTAACTATGACTGACTGTTATATCATGACTACTGTTATATCATCACTGACATGACCACTGTTAAATCATGACTACTGTTTTATATCATTGACTATGTTATATCATGATACTGTTATATCATGACTACTGTTATATCATGACTACTGTTATATATGACTATGATATCGGTTATATCATGACTATGTTAATATCAGCGACTACTGTTATATCACGCCTACTGTTATATCAAACGACTACTGTTATATCATGACTACTGTTATATCACGACTACTGTTATATCACGACCACTGTTATATCACGACTACTGTTATATCACTACCACTGTTATATCATGACTACTGTTATATCACGACTACTGTTATATCATGACTACTGTTATATCATGACCACTGTTAAATCATGTCCACCGTCTGTCAACCACGATCATAACAGATAGTGGGGGCTAATGGCGCCGGAGGATAGATGTCGTTCTACGGGCGACTAACCAACTGCGCTATTTCGTGTGTTTTCCCCTTTGTTTGTAACATATTTTGTACATAATGTTGCTGCTACCGTGTCTTATGACCGAAAAGAGCTTCTGGATATCAGATTACTCACCTCGAACTGGACAAATGATATACTGCTTCTCTGAGACCAGGCCCAAATCCTCGTCATTCCTGTGAAGAAAGATGGAAATACCGGGGGCGGCGATCAGGGTGCCTTGTGAGAATTGATCGGTGAGTGTGTTAGCCGCCTCTACCATGTTTTCTATTGGCCAACGTGCAATCACTGGAGAATAAACTGGATGATCTCAGTTCGAGACTATCCTACCAACGGGACATTAAAAACTGTAATATCTTATGTTTCAACGAGTCGTGGCTGAACAATGACACAGATAATATACGGTTGGCTGGGTTTTCCTTGCATCGGCAGGACAGACCAGCTACGTCTGGTAAGACGAGTGATGTCTTTTTGTCAATAACAGCTGGTGTGAGATGTCCAATATTAAAGAAGTCTCGAGGTATTGCTCGCCCGAGGTAGAGTACCTCATGATAAGCCGTAGACCACACTATCACGAAGAGAGTTTTCATCTAAATTATTCGCAGCCGTCTATTTACCACCACAAACCGATGCTGGCACTAAGACCGTAGTCAACCACGGCCAAGGCCAAGGCCATAAGCAAACGAGAAAATGCTCATCCAAAAGCGGCGCTCCTAGTGGCCGGGGACATTAATGCAGGCAAACTTAAATCTATTTTACCTCATTTCTACCAGCATGTCACATGTGCAACCAGAGGAAGAAAAACTCTAGACCTCCTTTCCTCCACACACATGTGTGACGCATACAAATCTCTCCCCCGCCCTCCATTTGGCAAATTTGACCATAATTCTATCCTCCTGATTCCTGTTAACTAAAGCAGGAAGTACCAGTGACTCGCTCAATACGGAAGTGGTCAGATGACGCGGATGCCAATACAGAATACAGCTATAGAATTCTGGACATCAATACAGAATACAGCTATAGAATGCTGGATATTAATACAGAATACAGCTATAGAATTCTGGACATTAAGACAGAATTACAGCTATAGAATTCTGGACTTAATACAGAATACAGCTATAGCTCTGAGTGCGCTGTTTATTTGTTGGGTTAAGTTGCCCCTAAATACTGATATTGGGCAGTTTTGCTAGCCTGGATCCCACATCTCTGTGTTATCTTGCTGATGTAACAGAGTGAGCTTCCTATCCTAACTCCCAGCAGTGTGAGGAAGGAAGCTATACTGTTAAACAAGCCCCGTGAAACCTGTTACACCTACTCTCCAGTTGCTAACTCTCATTGTCAAGCCATTTGTGTGGGATGGCAATTCCATAACAAGTTGGCAAGAGAGCACAAACACACGGGCACCCAGGCTAATACAACATCCGCCAGACGGATTACCAGGACATGTACTCAGAGCATGCGAACACCAACTGGTAAGTGTCTTCACTGACATTTTCAACCTCTCCCTGACCCAGTCTGTAATGCCTAGATGTTTCAAGCAGACCACCATAGTCCCTGTGCCCAAGAAAGTGAATGACCTAAATGACTACCGACCCCGTAGCACTCACGGAGGTAGCCATGAAGCGCTTGAAAGGCTGGTCATGGTTCACATCAACACCATCATCCCGGAAAACCTAGACCCAACATATTGTCACGAATCGGCTTGCAGCCCGTAACAAAAAGGGAAACAATGTGGAAACCAAGGAATAACAAAGATATATTTATTAACTAAAGTAAACTATAAACAAGTAACAATGGTGTGTGTAGTCAGTAGTCAGTAGTGTAAGTGAGTGTTTGAGTGCATAAATGTGATAATGAGGGGTACCAAAGCAAACAAACAAAACAGCCACAAAAATGCCACATCCAAAATCCAACAGCGTGTCTGCATGGAGAGAGTCTCCTCAATGAATGGGGAAAAGGTGTATTTATCCCGGGACACACCCGGGCCCAGGTGAGAGACCTGGTCAGAGACCTGGCGGTGTGGTACCGGAAAAACAACCTCTCCCTCAATGTGAGAAAAACAAAGGAGCTGATTGTGGACTACAGGAAAATAAAACATTGACGGGGCTGTTGTGGAGCAGGTCGAGAGTTTCAAGTTCCTTGGTGTCCACATAACCTACAAACTATCATTGTCCAAACACACCAAGACAGTCGTGAAGAGGGCACGACAACACCTAAACCCCCTCATAAGACTGAAAAGATTTGGCATGGGTCCCCAAAAATTCTACAGCTGCACCATCGAGAGCATCCTGACCAGTTGCATCACCGCCTGGTATGGCAGCTGTTCGGCATCCGACCGTAAGGCACTACTGAAACGGCCCAGTATATTGCTGGGGCCAAGCTTCCTGCCATCCAGGACCTATATATTAGGCGGTGTCAGAGGGAAAAAAATTGTGAAAGACTACAGTCACCCAAGTAATAGACTGTTCTCTCTGCAAGTGGTACAGGAGCGACAAGATTAGGTCCATAGTGGTCAAGACTACTATGGTGTGGTCAAGGCTACTATGGTGTGGTCAAGACTACTATGGTGTGGTCAAGACTACTACGGTGTGGTCAAGGATACTATGGTGTGGTCAAGGATGACTAATTGGTGTTGGTCAAGATGACTATGGTGTGTCAAGGCTCTATGGTGTTCAAGGATACTATGTGTAAGCTTGTGTCGTCAAGGATACTATGTGTGTGGTCAAGGATACTATGGGTGGGTCAAGGCTCTATGTGTGGTCAAGGTATACTTATGGTGATGGTCAAGGATACTATGGCAAGGTGGGTGTGTCAAGATACTATGGTGAGGTCAGGATACTAGGTGGCAAGGATACTGTACTATGGTGTGGTCAGGGATTACTATGTGGTCAAGGATACTATTGGTGGTCAAGGCTACTATGGTGTGGTCAAGGATACTATGGTGTGGTCAGGGATACTATGGTGTGGTCAGGGATGCTATTGGGTGGTCAAGGCTACTATGGTGTTGGTCAAGGCTGCATGGTGTGGTCAAGGCTGCTATGTGTGTCAGGGATACTATGGTGTGGTCAGGGATACTATGGTGTGGTCAAGGCTGCTTGTGTGGCAAGCTGCAGGGTGGTCAAGGCTGCTATGGTGTGGTCAAGGCTGCTATGGTGTGGTCAAGGCTGCTATGGTTGTCAAGGCTGCTATGGTGTGTGGTCAAGGCTGCTATGGTGTGGTCAAGGCTGCTATGGGGTCCCAAGGCTTCTATGGTGTGGTCAAGGCTGCTATGGTGTGGTCAAGGATACTATCGTGCCAGTTCGCTTGTGGGTCTAAACTACTATATCCTCTAGCACAGCAGTCCCTGGGAGCCTCTAGCCACAGCATCCTCTGGCCCTCTAGCACAGCAGATCCTCTGGGCCCCTCTAGCACAGCAGTCCTCTGGGCCCTCTAGCACAGCAGCCTCTGGGAGCCTCTAGCCACAGCAGTCCTCTCTGGCCCTCTAGCACAGCAGTCCTCTGGGCCCCTCTGCACAGCAGTCCTCTGGTGCTTCTCTAGCACAGCAGTCCTCTGGGCCCCTCTAGCACAGAGTCCTCTGGGCCCCTCTAGCACAGCAGTCCCTGGGCCCCTCTAGCACAGCAGTCCTCTGGCCCCTTCTAGGCACAGCAGTCCTCTGGGCCCCTCTAGCACAGCAGTCCTCTGGGCCCCTCTAGCACAGCAGTCCTCTGGGCCCCTCTAGCACAGCAGTCCTCTGGCTTCCTCGTGCACAGAAGCAAACTTGAGGCAACTTTTTGGACTAGATGGGTCCCATTATGCCAGGCGAAAACCAAACACTGCATTCCACAGTAAGAAGCTCATACCAACAGTCCAGCATGGTGGTGGTAGTGTGGTGCTTTGGGGATGCTTTGCCGCCTCAGGACCTGGACGACTTGCCTTAATAGAAGGAACCATGAATTCTGCTCTGTATCAGAGAATTCTACAGGAGAATGTCAGGCCGTCCGTCTGTGAGCTGAAGTTCAGCAGGGTCATGCATCGAGACAATGATCCAAAACAATCAAGTCCACATGAAAACGGTTAGAAAGCAAAACATGTGAAGTTTTGGAACGTTCTAGTCAAAGTCCAGACCTAATCCCGAGGGAGATGTTGTGGCAGGACTTGAAACGAGCAGTTCATGCTTGAAAACCCACAAATGTAGCTGAGTTAAAGCAGTGCTGCATGGAAGAGTGGGCCAGAATTCCTCCACAGCGACGTGAGAGACTGATCAACAACTACAGGAAGCGTTTGGTTGGAGTCATTGCAGCTAAAGGAGGTACAACCAGTTACCGAGTGTAATGGGGAACTTTACTTTTTCACACAAGGGAATTAGGGGAACATTCAGTTAAAATAAATATGCAACAATAGAGAAAATATGAAAGGGGGCAAATACTTTTTCACGGCACTGAATTAAAGTTGGTTTCATGTAAATTAATCTGTCTGGATTCTGTCTGTATTCTGTCTGATATCATGTCTGTATTGTTTCAGTATCCTGTCTGTATCCTGTCTGTGTCATGTATGTATGATCCCTGTATCCTGTCTCTCTCTGCTGGGTCTCAGTGTTAATGCTGCCTGGCCTGAGGTTCTCTCTCTGCTGGGTCTCAGTGTTAATGCTGCCTGGCCTGAGGTTCTCTCTCTCTGCTGGGTCTCAGTGTTAATGCTACCTGGCCTGAGGTTCTCTCTCTCTGCTGGGTCTCAGTGTTAATGCTTCTGCATGCATTCCATCCACCAATCAGCTTTTATGGTAGACGTGGCCAGAAGCACTGACACTCTCAGTACAAAGGCACATGACACCCCAGGTTGGACTCTTGCCAAAAAGGCACCTAAAGAACCCTCTCGAGGACCGAGGTGAGAACAACTCCAAGAATAATACCTGGTCTGATGATCCCATGATTGACACTCTTTGGCGCTCGAAGCGAGCCAATACTACACGTCACTCTAGTCGGAAGACAGGCCACCATCCCACAGTGAGAAGCATGGAATGAACGGCTCTAAACAGCAGAGATCCTGGATGAAACATAACATGCTCCAGAGTCCTCAGATATAGTCAGACTGGGAGCGAAGGGTAATCCACTTCCAACAGACCAAAGGACCATAGACGACAGAGCCAAAGATAAGCATCGGAAGGACTTCCGGTCGGCGGACAAGTCCTTGAAAATCGTCTATATGAGATAGGCCCAGCCAGAGCTGGAATTGAACCACAAGTCTCTGGAGAGACCTGAAAACATAGGCTGTGCAGCAACACCCCCATACCAACCTGACAGGGGAAGGAACTTGAAGAGGAATCTGCAAGAGAGAAAGAAGTTGGAGAATATCTGCACAAAATACAGAGGCTCTAGTGCCAAGTCTATGTAACACGTCATACCCAAGAAGACTCTATGCTGTAAATTGCTGCCACAGGTGCTTCAAACAAAGTACTGAGTAAACGTGGTCTGAATAACTAAGAAATCCGTGAATATACGATTTTTAATCTATTTTTTTCAGTTTTGCTTATACTAGTTCATTGATGGGGTATTGTGTGTAGATTGAGGAGCAAAAATATTTTTATTCATTTGCGTAGAAAATTGGCTGCTCAACGTACACAAAATGCTGAACAAGTTAACGGGGCTCTTTGAAAACCTTCACAAATACCCTGGTAATACCAACGTTGACAGTTGGAAGTTTGGCTCATACACTTATGATTTGGAGTCATTAAACCTAGTTTTTTCCACCACTCTACCCACCACCTAATTTCTGTTACAAATTATAGGTTTGGCCCTAGATTGACTGGTTTTAGGACATCTACTCTCGTCGCATACCCTAAGACACAAGTAATTTTTTCACCAACAATTGGTTACAGACAGATTCTATAATATCCCCGTTCATAAAAATCCTGTTAACCCTCAAAGAATTTACAGTGGGCTAGTCAGACCACAATACGTTTACATACATCCTAAGTTAAGACATCACCTGCTCTGGCCTTTAATAAACAGCTTCCTGGAAAAATTCCAGCAAATTAATAGTCTAATCCGTGCTCTTAGTAGGCCTTCTCGATAGGGTGGTTCCTTCTAATACTGACTATAATATATGAGGCAAATAAAGTAGCGCTTGGTACACCTGTCGGTATTGTAATCAAGGCCTCACCGTTACAAAAGACTTCAGAAATGGCCTCTTTTGCTTGACATCACTGGGCAAAATCAAATGAAATCAAGACAACAGATCGTGCCAGAAAACAATTCGTAGACCGTATCCACAAGTCTGTGATCGCATCCTTGGGAGCAATGTTTCGAAATGCTGAAGGTACCCACAGCTTCAATCTAGTACAAACAATAGTACTGACAGCTATGAACACCAATTGGCGACGCAGAAGCCTCAACACCGCTCAGAAGGAGACGGCGAGATGAAACGTAATTTGGTGTGAAAGTGCAAATCAATCCCAGAACAACAGCAAAGGACTTCTGAAGATGCAATGGAGAAACAGTACAAAAATATCTAATCCACATAAAATGAGTCCTATATCGACATAACTGAAAGGCCACTCAGCAGAGGAAGATAGCCACTGCTCCAAAACCTCCAAAGAAAAGCCAGACTACGGTTTGCAACTGCACATGGGGACAAAGATCGTACTTTTTGGAGAAAAAATGTCCTCTGGTCTGATGAAACAAAATAGAACTGTTTGGACATAATAACTGAACCATGTTATGTTTGTGAGGAAAAGGGGGAGGCTTGCAAGCAAGCGCCCAGGAACCCAACACATCCCCAACCGTGAAGCACGGGGGTGGCAGCATCAATGTTGTGTGGATACTTTGCTGCCGAAGGGACTGGTGCACTTTCACAAAATAGACTGGCTCATCACAGGCGGGGAATATTGGATATATTGACGCAACATCTCACTCAGACGATCAGTGGAAGTTAAAGGCTTGGTCAAATGGCGTCTTCACAAGTGGACCAGGGACCCAAGATACTTCCAAAGTTGGATGGTCAAAATGGGCTTAAGGACAACAAAGCTCCAGGTATTGGATGGCCTATCACAAATGCCTAGCCTGAAGTCTTACTAGAGAAGGAATTTGTGGGCAGTACTGAAAAGTGTGACAGGGCAAACTGCGAGGCGCTAACAAACCTGACTCAGTCACCAGCTCTGCTCAGGAGTGAAATGGGACGAAAATTCCACCCAACTTAATTGTGGGGAAGCTTGTGGACGGAGGCTGACCTGAAGACGTTTGACCCAAGGTTAAACAATTTCAAAGGCACTGCTACCATACTAATTGAGTCGTTATAAAAATCTGGCATTCCCTGACCCTACACCTGGGAATGTCGAAAGAGAAAAGATCAAGAAAGATGGTCAGAAAATAAGCTGAGCATAACATTTGTCTCTATGCCCATGAGAGAAACTATCCGGTAGATAAGGATGTTTTAGAGCCCGCTAGCATGGTATTTCTTTCGCAAATGCCTTGGTATCGAGAGAGAGAAAGGGTCTCTTTGTTGTTAATAAGGTAGGTGGTAGTTTTGTAGGAGAGTTCACGTACCGTTGTTTCCTCCAAAGCACATAAGGGTGTGGTTTCTATAACGGAATTGGCGATAGGTGGTCCAGCCTTTGTGCCTGACAAATAGAATTTCAATTTTGGTTAAATTTAATATAAATATTAAATCTCGCTGCGCCAATATGATCACTAGCTACGTGGGCCTTGAGAGTATGTGGTTGCTATGGTATATTCCAGTAGGTATAGGTTTATGTGAGCGAGTCATAGCACTGGCGCTTAGGGATATATAAGGGGTATAATGGGCTTAGAAGAGAGTTTGGTGACCATTGAGTCATGGGGGTCAGGGTAAGGTAAGTGGAGCTCAGACCAGGTAAAAAAGGGCGCATTGTTCTTTTATGGTTCCAGTATGTAGAGAGCTTATATAGAAGCACGTGACAAAGGTGCATTGTGACTCTTATTGCGAGAAATATAAAATGTGCAGGCTTATAGATGCGAGGAGCTTGCATAAGACTCAGGAGAGAGTCCGTTATTCGTTTGTTATTCTAAAATCGAGTAAGTGTGGTAAAGGCTGTTTATGGAGAGTTAGCCGAGTTAGAGGGAGACGTTCTAATGAGAGCTGTACGCTGCAGTGACATAATTGGTGATCTTATACGTGAAGTTAATAAGTGTGATCGTACGCCGGTGTATCATGGAGAGCTGTTCCTAAAAGAGCTATAGGATGTGAGCTAAGAAGAGCTCGTATTTATGTGTCACATGAAACAGGCTGAGTATATATGTAAAAATCATTTGGTAGGGCTCATTATATAACTGCTATGCATCTGGATGTCGGAGCAAATTATAGTGCGCTCATTATTACAAGGAGTGTTCTTTTAGCTGTGTATTGTATTAGTATGGGCATTAAGAAGACACAGTACCGCCTAAATCGCATGATTAATTGTGCGCGCGAATAGGTGGAACTCTCATCCGTGCGCGATTGATGCGTCATATAAGGGTGCTTTAGAGGTGAGTATAGACACAAAAGAAGGATATCAATGGTGTCGTATCTTTGAAGGGCTCGAGTTTGCTGAGTATCCTCTATGGCGACAGCAAAGAGTACACGCACTGACTCAATGAGCTATTAAGTGATCTGATTCTCATGACTCACCATGGTGGGAGGTCATGACCTGGAGGAGGAGAGGCATAGAAGAGTGAGTATGCTTCATGTCAGGTGGTCTGAGAGTCGAAGGGGGAGGATATAGAGCATCGGACGTTGAGAGAAGCCAGCGTAAAGGGGATGGTTGAGGTTTTGGCGGTGGGAGAGCATTGTTCTTTCCTGGCGTGTCAATCAGCTTCAAACTAAAGGTCTCTCAAAGCCCCACGTGGCAGATGCTTGAGATTAAGGCGAGATATAATAGATTTTCGTGGGTGGATAGGGAATTGGTTAGGTTAAGAGGGGTTTAACCAAAGATCTTAAATCTCTATTGTGCGCTACACAACGGGGGTGAGGGACAGGGTGTTTGTGAAGGTACTCCCCTGTGGTAATAGTAGGAAACTACTACCCTTAGGGTGATTTGGATGCTTTTTAGAAGGAACGGTAGGCAGCAGCGTGTACGTGGGGGGTTCCGTGAAACAGTCTATGCTCGCTAGTTAAAAAAGCTAAGGATTATATAAAACAAAACGGTTTATGCATTCTTGGCAGATAGCGAGGTTCAATGGGTAGGTGGTATAATGGAGTACGGGTTACGGGGTCTTCGAGAACACGTATAAGGCTCTACCGTGGTTATACGGATTATTTCCCTGGAGCTATACGGTTTTAGGGTTTAGGTGTCAATGGGGGTTGAGTGAGGTAGAAGAGATCGTTCTTGAGCTGCAATTCCTACACATTGGGTGATGTGTTTAGGATGAGGTTTCATCACATTCCCCAGTGGGTCAGATATTGGTTGGTATCACATGCATCTCAGATTTAGTCGTAAGGTTATCGGGGTTAGCAATTGCCGGGTTTTTAAATGTGTCGTTTTATTAGAGCTGTTTAGGGGGTCATTAAACGTTGTCAGGTTTAGCACCGTTCCGCTAGAGTCTTATTTCGCCACAGGAGGGGTTATCAAGTTTGGGGTTTGAGAGGTTGTTAGGCCGGGCGAGTTCTATGCGGCTTCTTTTCTGGGGACCATTCAGGGGCAGCTGTTTTGGACTGGCAAGCGCTGTAGGAGGTTTCAGAGTGGTATGGGTAGACGCCTCCGCCTTGTGCTGCTGCGTAGGGGTCAGAGTACTACTTGGTGTTATGGGTCTCTTTAAAGGGTTCCTGGCCTTCTCCGAGAGTTCTATGTCTCTTAGTAGGATGGTGGGGGTGGTCGAGGGGCTTGTGGTAGGTGGATGGCCACTCCAATACCCTTCGAAACGTTTGTTGTCCTTAAGCATTTTGTGCCATAATGTTGGAAGTATGTGCATGGGGCTCATTGTCATTTTTGGGGGTTAAGGTTACGGCGGATTTCGTTAGCTCAGCGGTGTGTTAAGCGGGTTTTCACCTGACTACGGGGATGTCCTGTGGACGTATATGTTTTAGCTTGCATAATAGTATTTATCCATGGGCGAGTTACTATCCGTTCGCTCCCCTCAATGGAGTTTTTATCATCTATTGTGCTGTTTTATGTGGGGTTGTAGTGTGGCAGGTTTCCAGTCCGCTTACTGGCCAGTCAATTAAGCATCCGGACCGCTTACAAAGCCCGGTGTTAGATCAATGCTGGGCGGTTGGTCTTAAGCGTGGTTAGCTGGGATTACGGGTATTGGGTTAAGGGGAGGAGGTGTTTAAGCGTTAGGTTAGGGTTCTGGTGTTTATGAGTTTAACAGGCTAGCTCAAGGAGGGCTTGACACCGCGTGGTTTAGGGGTGTTATGCCCTGCCATACTCTCAATAAACAGGAGCTCATGTTTAATGGCTCAAACAGTTGCTACTCGTTTTCTAGAGATTGTTGGTCTTGATCAGCCATCAGGGAGGAGAGGCTCTTATTTTACAGGTCGCTTCCAAAAGTACGACTCCTTGGATTGTCCGTTACCATGTGGCAGTGGTCTCAAACGGCGTAGATCGGTTGCTTTTTTTGGGGCGTGTTGGTGAGCTAACGTGGTGGTCCTTCTTGGCCTTGAGAAAAAGGAGTAGCTTGTCCAAGAGTTAACCTGGGTCGGTTTTTAAAGGAACTCGGGTGGGTGTTTATAATTGGTGGATATAGGAGCTCTATCTTTTGATACCTAGTTTCGCGTTCCAGCTGCTTCACATAGGTCACTGTTGCTGTATTTGTGTCTTGGGATGATGTTGCACTGTGTGTTCATACCGGCCAAAAGCACGGTGTTATCTCTAGAGGGACAGGCAGCGTCTGCCTGGGTCGTTGGAGCGGTAATGGGACGGGATCTGGGGTTTTCGTCCAATGGATGTTGCCATGCTGGGTTTTGCGTATGTATTGGCTGTTGTAGGTCGGGTTAAGATAAACCGTGGGGTACCTTCGGAGTGCAAGCATGGTTCGAAATATGGGTGGTGCTCCCATTCAGGACGAACAAGACGGTGTGGGTGTAAAGGGGTGGCTTATACGGAGGTTTCCTTTTGTTGGGGTATGCGGTTTGAGGTGCTTTAGGCTGACTTTCTTTTGATGGTTCCGCTTAATGATGGGACATATGTAGGCATACTGAGGTGTGTAGAAGGTTGAAGGGGTTTCCCTTTGCTGAAGTATAGACAGAGTCCGTAACAGTAGATCGAGCTTCGGACTATTTCTGCCTCTCAAATTATGTCCACTTAAGCCTATCAGAAGCTTTAAGCATTACATAATTTGTCTTGAAGGTTGTTCGGCAGAAACGGATCTGTATGGGGTTAAAGGCAGCGCTAGTCCTAGGGAGCGGCGTTAGTTTGTATATGTGGAATTTCGATCTGAGCGTCTTCACTGGAAATTGGTGGTACAGTGGTTAATTTTAGGTTGAAAATGAAGGTCTGGTCTTTGTAAGGCGATTAATTGGGTTGAGGTGGTTAGGGAAGGATTTATACGTGTGCGGGTCGTTTGCACGAAGTGATGGGCGGTCTTCAGGGTTACTCAACGGTGCCAAAAGCGTAAGGGTTTTGTTGGAGCGGTAGACATGTGAGTGGGTTGGTTAGAGGTATCATGTTTTGGTTGATCCAAGGCATGAGTTGTAATGCAGACGTGTTCAGTATCATGTAACTGTATACGGTATTTCTTGGGGGTGTAAGTCTGGGTTTTAGTCAAGAGCCCTATAACTTGTTTCGCACTTGGGGTTTAGTTGGACTATGCCGAGATTGTTAGGGTTTATTTCGTGAGAATTTGAATAAGAATATTGTTTTATTCTCCTGTAATCTAGGGCATCAGGCGTTATAACGGGTGAATCGACGGGTGCGCATTTAGAGTGTATACAAGGCAGATATTACTGAAAAAAAAATAAAAAGGTGTAATAATCACAGGTTTTCTTCTGTTAGTATTCAGAGTTCAGTTTAACTGCAGTGTACGTTTGTCTGTGGATTGCAACCTTGGGGGGATATTGCAGAATTACAGCCTCGGTAAGGAGGTCGTTCGTTGGGTATGACGCTAACCAGCTTGGCAATCACTGTGATTGTTTGTTGGGGGTAGTGGTTCGGGCCGTAAATTTAATCAGTTTATCCTGCACGATCGTCCTTCTCAGAGCGGCTGTAGGGGTGTTGGATGGGGGAAAGTGGTCTTGCTCTTATAACGCTATTGGTTTAGTCAAGTCCTCCTCCGGAGGTTTTGGGTTCCTAATGCGGAAGGCATCTGGGCTGGGCCACGTTTAACGGAATGGACATTCAGGGTATAGAATTGTCGCCGGAGTTGTGACTCTGTCGGGGTGTCTGGGTGTGTGCTTTAGGGTCGGTCTTGAAGGTTTGAACCTTGCTGCTCCAGTCTGACGATACTGAGTACTCTGGATGCAGAGGTTTCATCGATAGGGATTCTGCTGCGTTCATCATGCTTGGATATAATGGTGTAGTGCTTGGTTGCTCCGAGGGTCTTTCCTAAAGGACGTGAGCGTGTATAGAGGGCGTCACGGGGATTAAGGGAGTTCAGATTCTTGAGTTTCATCAGGACAGAGAATCTTGTTTCTCATGGCCCTGAGAGTCTTTTAGGTGCTTTGGCAAAAGGTCCAACCTGGGGGTCTGTTGCCTCGTTACTTGAAAGGGGCTTCCTTCTGGCGCTACTCTACCCATAAAGGCTTGATTGCGGCTGGGAATATGGGCTTGAAAGAGATGTGTCCTTACGGTCTGGAGGTCTCGCCATCTCCACAGAGGAATTCTCATAGAGCTCTGTCAAGATTACGCATCGGGTGTCTTGGTCACCCTCGCGCAACCAAGGGCCGTTTCTCTCCTCGGCGAGCTCAGTTTTCGGGGGCCTAGTGGCCTAAGCGTCTAGGAAGAGTTTTTTTCACACATCTCCAGTGTGTATTGTAATGGGGGCACTTATGGGGTTGTTACTGGGGGACTTATTGCTGTTGTGTGTTAGGGTTTGAGACAGAGCAGTTTTTTGGTTACCTATTGCCGATCTTATGCGTGGAGCCTCCAATCCTGTCTCAGCGTTCCAGGCCAATTCCTTTTGATCCTCAGTAGTTTGACTTGTTGCCTGACATGCACTGTCAACTGTGGGACCTTTAGAGACAGGTGTGTGTCTTCCAAATTATAATCCATTAATTTTATTACTCAGGTTGATCCAATAATGTGGGGTAAATGGAAGATGGATGATCAATGGCGAAACAGGATGACCTGGAGGTCATTTGATGTCATCAGTGCAGGAAGGTCTGGGAATACTTATTGTAATAAATTAGGTTTCAAAAATGGTTAGAAATTTTGCTAAAAAAAATCAAAAAAGACTTTTTGGGGTGGCTTGGGTTTGTTTTTATCTGATGTGTTGAGGGATTGCTGAGTTGATTAATTGAGTGATATATTTTTTAAGTAAGTGCTGCTAATGGTAACGAAAAGTGGAAAAGTCATAGGAGGTTCTGTGATAACTTTCCAAAGGCAGCTTGTAATGTAGAGTATATCATTCCAAAACAATATGTTAAAATGAGCAAACTCAGAAAAGCGTGCATTTAGAGATTTCAATTTTTATGTTTTTAATGGTTGCAATCGATTAATGTTAAAAAAAATTCAGGATGAAGAATAAGTAGTTATTGAATGAGCCAAGGATGTTGTTTGTATCAATGTACAGTTCATTAGTTCATAGGGTCTTACAGGAGGCAGTAAAAATCTAAAAGTGCCTAAAATTGCCACTTTTCCAAGTCATGAGTTTTAAAAAAAGTAATTGGTTTGGTGTTATACCAATGGTACACAAAGGGTATGTTCAATCACTTTTCTTCCCATTTTAATTTGTGGGTATGTGAAACAATTGTCAGAACAATCTGGAAGAATTACCAAAAATATTTTCCCCATTGGTGATTGTGATCATAGCCTGGGGGGAGCATCCTTCACAGACAGATGTACAGAGAACAGAGCGGTATGGAAATAAGTTGGCTGCTTTCCCTGTTGTTTTCCTTAAAATGGTCCCATCAAACAGGTATCTCTGGTGATATTGGCCAGCTGGGAGGATACATGAAAGACAGAACCAGAAGTGAGTTGTAGGGAGATACATTCCATGGAACGGTGTATTGATTGTAGGATGAGGTTGGGGATTGAGTATCTGACATGAATCGTTAGTGTGTTGGTAACTGTTGTCTAGCTTCAGAATTAATTTAAGGTAGAGGTAGAAGACAGAATAAGGGTTTAAAAACATTGTGTTTAAAGTGTTATAATTCATTGTACAATTGTGTTTGAAAGCCAGACTGCAAGGACCTCCCAATGGCAGGTCTAACCAAACGAGTAATGTTTTCATGCTGTGCACCAGGTACAGACCCCCAGGTAATCGGTCCCAAGGTGTGAATAAGATCGGAATTATCTATGAATGGAGGATATATGATATTATGATAATCCTCTCTAGCTTTGTGAAGCATCCAACTAGAGTAGCGCCGTCGCAACCCTAAGCGAAAGACACCACCCATGCCCTGCAAGGTGCAGCTAATATACAGGTAAGATGTTCTCACACATCTTCTTTAGGCATCCACCAGTTGTTGATAAATCATTGTTTTATGAAACTTGGCGCCGCAGTACCCATTGTATCACTGACTCTGACTATTCTGGGATACAACAGAGGTCCTTGGATGTCTCAATCTCTGGCAAAACACCCCGTCAAACGGAAACTCCATCCTTCTGTCCTTGGGCTTCTGGATGACCGCACAGAGAGTGGCGTCGCTCTGCATGGCTGGCTTGTGGTTCCAACCGCAGCACTAAATCCCCCTTTCAGACCTTCAATCTAATCAACTTGAGATTCACGAGATTACACAAAATTGGATAAGATAGAGTATGAGTCGCATAAGACGCTTGCCCTGAGGTTACGTACGCTGTACCCTGACCTGCGGTAGGGTGAACAATCTCCAGACCGCACAGAAGGCATTGTGAAGAGGCGCAGGCCACGGGACCTCACATGCGCTTTGCGAGAAGTGCTGGAGGGGGGACGGGGGACGGGGGGTGGGGGGTAGCAGCCTATAGCTTGGTATTTCTAAACACGCTACGTGTTGTGGAGAGTCATATGCTCACCCAGCCCAGCGTGTTTTTGCACACAGAGGGGACACATTTTGGTGATGGGGGAAGGGGAGAGGTCGTGGACACCCACCTCCTAGGCAAAAGACGCTGGAGAATAGAACTGCTGGAGAAAGAAACGCTGGTAGACAAGAACGCTGAGAAAGAAACGCTGGAGAAAGAACGCTGGAGAAAGACACACTTGGGAGAAAGAACGCTGGAAGAAACGACGCTGGCAGAAAGAACGGCTGGGAGAAAGAACGCTGGAAGAAAGAACCGCTGGAGAAACGAACACTGGAGAAAGACGCTCGGAGAAAGAACGCTGGAGAAAGAACGCTGAGGGAAAGAAGCGCTGGAGGTAACAGAACGACTGGAGAAAGAACACTGGAGTAAAGACCGCTGGCGAAACGAAACACCTGGAGACAAAGAACGCTGGAGACGAACAGCTGGAGAAAGAGACGCTGGAGAAAGAACGCTTGGGAGGACAAGAACGCTGGAGCCAAAGTAACGGCTGGGTAGAAAGAAAGCTGTGGATGACAGGCTCATGGGGAGCGTCTGGCGAACGACGCTGGTTCAAAAGAACGGATGGAGAAAGAGACGCAGGAGAAAGAACGGGATGCGGAAAGAACGCTGAGATCAAGAACGATTGCGATGGAGGACGCTGGCACGAAAGAACGCGGAGAGAGAGACGCTGAGAGGGAAGAAATCGCATGGAGAAAACCACTGAGAAAGAACGCTGGGGAGGAGAAGACGCTGGAGGAAAGAATCTGACTGGAGAAAGAAGCGTGGAGAATAGAATCGCTAGGGAGAAAGAACGCTTGCGAGGGAAAGAACTGCTGGAAAATGAACGCACTGGAGAAACGAGCAGGCTGGCGTAGAAGTAAGATAACGGCTGGGGAGAAAAGAAGCTGGACGGAGGTAAGTCAAGGCGGCCATCGGACGAAAGAACGCTGGAGAAAGATATCGCTGGATGAAAAGAACGACTAGGACGCAAAAGGTAACGCTGGAGAAGACACCTGGAGAAAGAACGCTGGAGAAAGGACCAGCTGGAGAAAGAACGCTGCGAGTAAAAGAACCAGCTGGGTGCCTGGGTCTCAGTGTTTATACCGCATTAACGTTACAGCTAAAAAATGTATCACTAACATGACACTGTAGCTCGACCGAGGGTTCAGAGGACTCCAGCCAGAGGAAGATGTAACTCTGGCTTCTGAGGTTCTCAGGACTGCCCTATGTCAAGGCACGCAAGGCGCCCGCACTGCCATCTTCTGGGTACTACGGGATCCAGTGGTTATTGCTGTCTGGGCATCATGGTTCCTCGTATGTACTCCCTCTGCGGGGTCTACAGTGTGTAATCCAGACAGAGAGAGAACCGCTCAGGCTCAACGTGGCCTGGCAGGGTATTTATACCACTGACGCACCCATGCCTAGAGAGAGACCACTCGCGAGGCTATGACAGCTCTAGATACAGTTAAGACCCTAGCGAGCAGATGAGAACGGCCTCAGCCTGGCACGCAGGTTACTCGCTATACTCACTGAGACCCCAGCAGAGAGAGAACCTCGAGGCCAGGCAGCATATAACACTGAGACCCAGCAGAGAAGAGAGAAACCTCAGGCAGGAGCATTAACACATGAGACCCAGCAGAGAGAGAGAACCTCAGGCCAGGCGAGCATTAACACTGAGACCAGCAGAGAGAGAACCTCAGGCCAGGAGCAATTAACACTGAGACCCAGCAGAGAGAGAACTCAGGCCAGGTAGCATTAACACTGAGACCCAGCAGAGAGAAGAACCTCAGGGCAGGCAGCATTAACACTGAGACCCAGCAGAGAGAGAGAACCTCAGCCAGGCATAGCATCAAACATGAGACCAAGCAGAGGAGAGAGAGAACCTCAGCCAGGGCATTAACACTGAGACCCAGCCAGAGAGAGAGACCTCAGGCCAGGTAGCATTAACACTGAGGACCCAGCAGAGAGAGAACTCAGGCCAGGTAGCATTAACACTGAGACCCAGCAGAGGAGAAGAGAACCTCAGGCCAGGCAGGCATTAACAGCTGAGACCCAGCAGAGAGAGAGACCTCAGGCCAGGTAGCATTACACGTGAGACCGCAGCAGAGGAGAGAACCTCAGGCCAGGCAGCATTAACACTGAGACCCAGCAAGAGAGAGAACCTCAGGCCAGGTAGCATTAACACTGAGACCCAGCAGAGAGAGAACCTCAGGCCAGGTAGCAATTAAACACTGAGACCCAGCAGAGAGGAGAACCTCCAGGCCAGTCAGCATTAACACTGAGACCAGCAGAGAGAGAACCTCAGGCCGGGTAAGCATTAAC
>NC_036856.1:38849915-38851857 GCF_002910315.2 Salvelinus sp. IW2-2015 | reverse complement strand
CCAATCCCCTGTCTCCAACGGCAATTACTCATGCCCTATCTCTTACAATCTCTTATCAAATCTCTTTATCAAGTTGTAAAACTACAGTGCATGGAGAATGGTGTTATTTCTCTCAGAAGAATTTAAGTAGATGCTTTTCCCACTGTAACCGGTAGAATCACTAGACCTTATTCATGGTTTCCTCGTGCGTAAAGTTGTGGAATTATGAGGGAATTAAGTCAAGGTCAGAACACAGTGTATCTGTAGACACACCTCCGGCCACACCTCCGGCCACACCTCCTACCACACAGTGTATCTGTAGACACACCTCCTACCACACAGTGTATCTGTAGACACACCTCCGGCCACACCTCCGGCCACACTCCTACCACACAGTGTATCTGTAGACACACCTCCCGGCCACACCTCGGCCACACCTCCTACCAAACAGTGTATCTGTAGACACACCTCCGGCACACCTCCGGCACACCTTCTACCACACAAGTGTATCTGTAGACACACCTCTGGCCACACCTCCGGCCACACCTCCTACACACAGTGTATCTGTAGACACACTCCGGCCACACCTCCGGCCACACTCCTACCAAACAGTGTATCTGTAGACACACCTCGGCACACCTGGCCACACCCCTAGCATACAGTGTAATCGTAGACACACCTCCGGCCACACCTCCTGCCACACAGTGTATCTGTAGACACACCTCCGGCCACCACTCCTGCCACACAGTGTATATGTAGACACACCTCCGCTTATTAGATCTCCACCCATCACTACCCAGGCAGCCATGTGGCGTTTCTCACATCCTTCAGGTCCGAATAGAGAGAGGTCGGAATAGAGAGGTAGAATAGAGAAGAGAAAAGTGCATAAAAAGGGAATTTCATTTAAGCACGTGTAACCGGGTCTGAATCGCACCCATTACAGCTTCTCTCATAGCTCCATGTTGATAGAGCTATGCGTAAACATTGTGTGAACTCCTTTGTCTGAATGCATTCTGTCACTAAATGTTGTCTATCACTAGCAGCACACCACTATCACCAGGTAAACATTCTGAGTATGGTGTCTATCACTAGCAGCACCATATCACCAGGTAACAATCTGAGTGTTGTCTATCACTAGCAGCACCATATCACCAGGCTAACATAGGAGAATGTTGTCTATCACTAACAGCACCATATCACCAGGTAACATTCTGAGTATGTTTGTCTAATAGCAGCACCATATCACCAGGTAACAATCTGAGGATGTTGTCTATCACTAGCAGCACCATCACCAGGTAACATTCGGAGAATGTTGTCTATCACTAACAGCACCAATACACCAGGTAACATTCTGAGTGTGTTGTCTAACAGCACCATATCACCAGTAACATTCTGAGTTGGTCTAAGCAGCACCATATCACCAGGTAACATTCAGAGTATGTTGTCTATCACTAGCAGCACATATCACCAGATAACAATCTGAGTATGTTGTCTAACAGCACCATATCATCAGGTAACATTCTGAGGTATGTTGTCTAACAGCACCTATACACCAGGTACATTCTGAGTATGTGTCTAACGAACCATATCACAGGTAACATTCTGAGTGGTTGTCTCTCACTAGCAGCACCATATCACCAGGTAACATTCTGAGTCTGTTGTCTAGCAGCACCATATCACCAGGTACATTCTGAGTATGTTGTCTAACAGGCACCATATCACCAGGTAACAATCTGAGTATGTTGTCTAAACAGCACATATCACCAGGTAACATTCAGAGTATGTTGTCTAACAGCACCATATCACCAGGTAACATTCTGAGTATGTTGTCTAGCAGCACACATATCACCAGGGTAACATTCTGAGTATGTTGTCTATCGCCATATCACCAGTAACATTCTGAGTATGTTTGTCTAACAGCACCATAATCACAGGTAACATCAGAGTATGTTGTCTAACGGTA
>NC_036856.1:38829915-38844915 GCF_002910315.2 Salvelinus sp. IW2-2015 | reverse complement strand
GAGGAGAACCTCAGGCCAGGTAGCATTAACACTGGAGACCAGCAGAGAGAGAACCTCAGGCCAGGAGCATTAACACTGAGACCCAGCAGAGAGAAGAACCTCAGGCCAGGCAGTATTAACACTGAGACCAGCAGAGGAGAACCCAGGCCAGCAGCATTAACACTGAGACCCAGCAGAGAGAGAAACCTCAGGCCAGGCAGCATTAACACTGAAGACCCAGCAGAGAGAGAGAACCTCAGGCCAGGCAGCATAACCACTGAGACAGACCAGAGGGAGAGAGAACTCAGGCCAGGTAGCATTAACTACTGAGGAAACCAGCAGAGGAGAGAAACCTCAGCCAGCAGGCATTAACACGGGACCCAGCAGAGAGAGAACCTCAGGCCAGGTAGCATTACACTGAGACCCAGCAGAGAGAGAACCCTAGGCCAAGGTAGGCATTAACCACTGAGACCCAGGGCAGAGAGAGAGAACCTCAGGCCAGCAGCATTAACACTGGACCAGCAGAGAGAGAAGAACCTCAGGCAGGTAGCATTAACACTGAGACCCAGCAGAGAGAGAGAGAACCTCAGGCCAGGCAGCATTAACACTGAGACCAGCAGAGAGAGAACCTCAGGCCATAAATATACAGTTGAAGTCGGAAATTTACATACACCTTAGCCAAATACATTTAAACTCAGTTTTTCACAATTCCTGACATTTAATCCTAGTAAAAATGCCCTCTCTTAGGTCAGTTAGGATCACCACTTTATTTTAAGAATGTGAAATGTCAGAATAATAGCAGAATTATTTCAGCTTTTATTTCTTTCATCACATTCCCAGTGGGTCAAAGTTTACATACACTCAATTAGTAGTTGGTAGCATTGCCTTTAAATTGTTTAACTTGGGTCAAACGGTCCGGGTAGCCTTCCACAAGCTTCCCACAATAAGTTGGGTGAATTTTGTCCCATTCCTCCTGAGAGAGCTGGTGTTACTGAGTCAGGTTTGTAGGCCTCCTTGCTCGCACACGTTTTTTCAGTTATGCCCACAAATTTTCTATGGGATTGAGGTCAGGGCTTTGTGATGGCCACTCCAATACCTTGAGTTTGTTGTCCTTAAGCCATTTTGCCACAACTTTGGAAGTATGCTTGGGGTCCCTGTCCACTTGTAAGACCCATTTGCGACCAAGCTTTAACTTCCTGACTGATGTCTTGAGATGTTGCTTCAATATATCCACATCATTTCCCGCCTTATGATGCCATCTATTTTGTGAAGTGCACCAGTCCCTCCTGCAGCAAAGTATCCACACAACATGATGCTGCCACCCCCGTGCTTCACGGTTGGGATGGTGTTCTTCGGCTTGCATGCCTCCCCCTTTTTCCTCCAAACATAACGATGGTCATTATGTCCAAACAGTTCTATTTTTGTTTCATCAGACCAGAGGACATTTCTCCAAAAAGTACGATCTTTGTCACCATGTGCAGTTGCAAACCGTAGTCTGGCTTTTCTCTGGAGGTTTTGGAGCAGTGGCTTCTTCCTTGCTGAGTGGCCTTTCAGGTTATGTCGATATAGGACTCATTTTACTGTGGATCTAGATATTTTTGTATCTGTTTCCTCCAGCATCTTCACAAGGTCCTTTGCTGTTGTTCTGGGATTGATTTGCACTTTCGCACCAAAGTACGTTCATCTCCTTCCTGAGCGGTGTGACGGCTTCGTGGTCCCATGGTGTTCATACTTGCATACTATTGTTTGTACAGATGAACGTGGTACCTTCAGGCATTTGGAAATTGTTCCCAAGGATGGACCAGACTTGTGGAGGTCTACAATTGTTTTCTGAGGTCTTGGCTGATTTCTTTAGATTTTCCCATGATGTCAAGCAAAGAGGCACTGAGTTTGAAGGTAGGCCTTGAAATACATCCAYAGGTACACCTCCAATTGACTCAAATTATGTCAATTAGCCTATCAGAAGCTTCTAAAACCATGACATAATTTTCTGGAATTTTCCAAGCTGTTTTAAGGCACAGTCAACTTAGTGTATGTAAACTTCTGACCCACTGGAATTGTGATACATTGAATTATAAGGGAAATAATCTGTCTGTAACAATTGGTGGAAAAATTACTTGTGTCATGATGCACAAAGTAGATGTCCTAACCGACATCTAACCAACCGAGTCGCTGAAAAACAAGTTTTAATGACTCCGACCTAAGTGTATGTAAACTTCCGACTTCAACTGTAAATTACATTTGTTTTATTTGTCGCTATAAGGTCAAATAAACAGTAAAAAGACAGTGAAAAATAACAGTAGCGAGGCTACACACACAGTATATACAGTATATACATATGAGATGAGTAATGCAACATTTGTAAACATTATTAAAGTGACTAGTTAATAAAGTGGCCAGTGATTCAAAGTCTATGTACTGTATATAGGGCAGCAGCCTCTGATGTGCTAGTGATGACTATTTAACAGTATTTAACAGTCTGATGGCTGTTGCGCCTTCTTCACCCTATCGTCTGTGTGATTGGACCATTTTCAGTTTGTCAGTGATGTGTGGCCGAGGAACTTGAAGCTTTTCACCTTCGGTCCCGTGGATTTGGATATGGGGATAGGGCAGTGTGCAGTGGGATGGCCATTGATCTATTGGGGCGGTAAGCAAATTGAAGTGGGTCTAGGGTGCCAGGTAGAGGTGATATGATCCTTGACTAGTCTCTCAAAGCACTTCATGATGACACAAGTGAGTGCTACAGGGCGATAGTCATTTAGTTCAGTTACCGTTGCTTTCTTGGGTGCAGGAACAATGGTGGACATCTTGAAGCACATTGGGACTGTAGACTGGGATAGAGAGAGATGAAATATATCCGTAAACATTCCAGCCAGCTGGTCTGCGCATGCTCTGAGGACGCGGCTAGGGAAGCCGTCTGGGCCGTTGGCCTTGCGAGGGCTAACACGCGTAAATGTCTCTCTCATGTCGTCCACGGAGAAGGTGAGCCCACAGTCCTTGGTAGCGGGCCGCATTGGTGGCACTGTGTTATCATCAAAGCGGTTGAAGAAGGTGTTTGTAGTTTATTGCATAACAATCGTGATTGTCTGTAGACCCTGCCACATATGTCTTGTGTCTGAACCGTTGAATTTCAACCCTATTGAATGAAAACTCCAGTAGAAAATCTGTTGGCCGGCAAGTGGGAGGGTTTTCAGCAGTTGAATTACATGTATTTGTCCCGTTATGCACCTGCTTATGATAAGTCTGAATACCAGTGACTGAGAAGTGCGTAGGAAAGGCATAAAGAGACCCCTAAGAGGATGAGTAGTCGATATACAAATATACAGTGGATATACATTGTGTGTTTGTCTCTCTGAGACTCTGTCTCTCTATGGTGAGCCTCTGTGGGTCTCTGTCCCTCTATGGTGAGCCTCTGTGGGTCTCTGTGGGACTCTGTCCCTCTATGGTGAGCCTCTGTGGGACTCTGTCCCTCTATGGTGAGTCTCTGTGTGTCTCTCTGGGACTCTGTCCCTCTATGGTGAGCTAAGTGATAGACAACATACTCAGATTGTTACTGGTGATATGGTTGCTGTAGTGATAGACAAATAATCAGAATATTACCGTGTGATATGGTGCTCGTTAGATCAACATACAGTAATCGTTACCTGGTGATATGGTGCTGTAGATCAACATACTCACGAATGTTACCTGGTGATATGGTGCTGCTTAGAGCAAATATCTCAGAATGTTACTGGTGATATGGTGCTTGATAGACAACGTACCAGAATTGTGTACCTGGTGATATGGTGCTGGTTTATGACAAACCATTCTAGAATGTTACCTGGTGATATGGTGCTGCTAGTATAGACAACATACTCAGAATGTTACCTGGTGATATGGGGCTAGTGTTAGACACACATACTCAGATGTTACTGGTGATATGGTGCCTAGTGATAGACAACATACTCAGAATGTTACCTGGTGATATGGTGCTGCTAGTGATAGACACATACTCAGATGTTACCTGGTGATATGGTGCTGTTAGTGTAGACACCATACTCAAATGTTACCTGGTGATATGGTGCTGTTAGTGATAAGACAACATACTCAGAATGTTACCTGGTGATATGGTGCTGTTTAGACAACACACTCAGAATGTTACCTGGTGATATGGTGCTGTTAGACAACATACTCAGAATGTTACCTGGTGATATGGTGCTGTTAGACAACATACTCAGAATGTTACCTGGTGATATGGTGCTGTTAGTGATAGACAAATACTCGAATGTTACCTGGTGATATGGTGCTGTTAGACAACATATTCAGAATGTTACCGGTGATATGGTGCTGTTACAACATACTCAGAATGTTACCTGGTGATATGGTGCTGTTAGAAACAAATACTCAGAATGTTACCTGGTGATATGGTGCTGTTAGACAAACATACTCAGAATGTTACCTGGTGATATGGTGCTGTAGACAACATACTCAGAATGTTACCTGGTGATATGGTGCTGTTAGACAACATCTCGAATGTTACCTGGTGATATGGTGCTGTAGTGTAGAACTACTCAGAATGTTACCTGGTGATATGGGCTGCTTAGTGTAGACAACATACTCAGAATGTTACCTGGTGATATGGTGCTAGTGATAGACAACATCTCAGAATGTTACCTGGTGATATGGTGCTGCTAGTGATAGACAACATACTCAGATTGTACCTGGTGATATGGTGCTGTTAGTGATAGACAACATACCAGATGTTACCTGGTGATATGGTGCTGTTAGACAACATACTCAGAAATGTTACCTGGTGATATGGTGCTTGTAGACAAACATACTCAGAATGTTACCTGGTGATATGGTGCTGTTTAGAGACAACATACTCAGAATGTTACCTGGTGATATGGTGCTGCTAGTACAACATACTCAGAATGTTACCTGGTGATATGGTGCTGTTGACAACATCCAGAATGTTACCTGGTGATATGGTGCTGCTAGTGTTAGACACACACTATCAGAATGTTACTGGTGATATGGGCTGCTAGTGTTAGACAAACACTCAGAATGTTACCTGGTGATATTGTGCTAGTGATAGACAACATACTCAGAATGTTACCTGGTGATAGGGTGCTGCTAGTGATAGACACATACTCAGATATGTTACCTGGTGATATGGTGCTGTCGTGATAGACACCAATCTCTCAGGATTGTTACCTGGTGATATGGTGCTGTTAGTGATAGACAAATCTCAGAATGTTACTGGTGATATGGTGCTGTTAGACAACACACTCAGAATGTTTCCTGGTGATATGGTGCTGTTAGACAACATACTCAGAATGTTACTCTGTGATATGGTGCTGTTTTTTAGACAACATATCAGAATGTTACCTGGTGATATGGTGTTGTAGTGATAGCAAAACTACGCAATGTTACCTTCTTGGTGATATGGTGCTGTTAGTATACAACATCTCAGAATGTACCTTTCGGGTGATATGGTGCTGTTACCACATACTCAGAATGTTACCTGGTGATATGTGCTGTTATAGACAACATACTCAGAATGTTACCTGTGTGATATGGTGCTGCAGTGATAGACAACATACTCGAATGTTTACTTGGTGATATGGTGCTGTTAGACATACATACTCAGAACTGTTACCACTTTGATTATCTGTGTTTCCCCTCTCGTGGTGATATGGCTGCTTCTGTTAGACAACATACTCAGAATGTTACCTGTGATATATGGTGCTTGTTAGACAACATACTCAGAATGTTACCTTGGTATATATGTGGCTGTTTAGACAACATACTCAGAATGTTACTTGTGGATATGGTGCTGTTAGTGACAACATCTCAAGAATGTTACCTGTGATATGGTGTTGCGTGATAGACAACACATACTCAGAATGTTACCTGGTGATATGGTGCTGTTAGACAACATACTCAGAATGTTACCTGGTGATATGGTGCTGTAGTACAACTACTCAGAATGTTACTGAGTGAGTATGGTGCGTGTGTAGACAACATACTCAGAATGTTACTGGTGATTGGTGCTGTTAGATCAACATACTAGATTGTATCTCTATTGTGTTTGATATGGTGCTGTAGACAACAACTCAGAATGTTACCTGGTGATATGTGCGTGCTGTAGACAACATACTAGAATGTTACCTGGTGATATGTGCTGTTAGTGTAGACAACATACTCGAATGTTACCTGTGTGTATGATGGTCGGTTAGACAACATACTCAGAATGTTACCTGTGTTGATATGGGTGTGGTTAGACAACATATTCAGAATGTTACCTGGTGATATTGGCTGATAGACAAACATACTCAGAATGTACCTGGTGATATGTGTTGCTGCTAGACAACATACTCAGAATGTTACCTGGTGATATGTGGTGCTGTTTAGACAACATACTCTGAATGTTACCTGGTGATATGGTGCTGTTAGACAACATACTCAGTTGTTTACCTCGGTGATATGGTGCCTGTTAGTACAACATACTCAGTGTACCTGGTGATATGTGCTAGTAAGACAACATACTCAGAATGTTACCGGTGATATGGTGCTGTAGTGATAGACAACAACTCAGAATGTTACCTGGTGATATGGTTCTGTTAGACAACATACTCAGAATGTTACCGTTGGTGATATGGTGCTGTAGACACATACTCAGAATGTTACCTGGTGATATGGTGCTGTTAGACACATACTCGATGTGTTACCTGGTGATATGGTCTGCTAGTGATAGACAACATACTCTGAATGTTACCTGGTGATATGGTGCTTGTAGACACACATACTCAGAATGTTACCTTGGTGATATGGTGCTGTTAGACAACACACTCAGAATGTTTACCTGGTGATATGGTGCTGTTAGTGTGAAAACATACTCCGAATGTTACCTGGTGATATGGTGCTGCTAGTGATAGCAACATCCTACTCAGTGTTACCGTGGTGATATGGTGCTGCTATGACAACATACTCAGAATGTTACTGGTGATATGGTGCTGTTAGTGAAGACAACATTCTCCTAATGTTAGCCTGGTGATATGGTGCTGCTAGTGATAGACAACATCTCTCAGATTGTTACCTGGTGATATGGTGCTGTAGTGATAGACACATACTCAGATGTTACCTGGTGATATGGTGCTGTAGTGATAGACACATTTAGTGACAGAATGATTCGAAAAGGAGTTCACACAATGTTTACGCATAGCTCTTATCAACATGGAGCTATGAGAGAAGCTGTAATGGGTGCGATTCAGACCCGGATTACACGTGCTTAAATGAAATTCCCTTTTTATGCACTTTTTCCTCTATTCTATTCCTACTCTATTCCGACCTCTCTCTATTCGGACCTGAAGGATGTGGAAACGCCCAATGGCTGCCTGGGTATGATGGGTGGAGATCTAATAAGCGGAGGTGTGTCTACATATACACTGTGTGGAGGGGTGTGGCCGGAGGTGTTGTCTACAGATACACTTGTGGTGGCAGGAGGTGTGGCGGAGGTGTGTCTACAGATACACTGTATGTCTAGGAGGTGTGGCAGGCGAGGTGTTGGCCGGAGGTGTGTCTACAGTATACACTGTTTGGTAGGAGGTTGTCGGAGGTGTGCCGGAGGTGTCTACCAGATACACTGTGTGGTAGGAGTGTGTGGCTCGCTGGAGGTGTGGCCAGAGGTGTGTCTACAGATACACTTGTGTGTAGAAGGTGTGGCCGGAGGTGTGCCGGAGGTGTGTCTACAGATACACTGTTTGGTAGGAGGTGTGGCCGGAGGTGTGGCCGAGGTGTGTCTACAGATACACTGTGTGGTAGGAGGTGTGGCCGGAGGTGTGGCCGGAGGTGTGTCTACAGATACACTGTGTGGTAGGAGGTGTGTCTACAGATACACTGTGTGGTAGGAGGTGTGGCCGGAGGTGTGGCCGGAGGTGTGTCTACAGATACACTGTGTTCTGACCTTTGACTTAATTCCCTCATAATTCCACAACTTTACGCACGAGGAAACCATGAATAAGGTCTAGTGAAATTCTACGGTTACAAGTGGGAAAAGCATCTACTTAAATTCTTCTGAGAGAAATAACACCATTCTCCATGCACTGTAGTTTACAACTTGATAAGAGATATTGATAAAGAGATATTGATAAGAGATAGGGATGAGTAATCCGTTGGAGAAAGGGGTTGTAAATATACAGTTGAAGTCGGAAATTTTAATACACCTTAGCCAAATACATTTAAACTCAGTTTTTTCACAATTCCTGACATTTAATCCTAGTAAAAATGCCTCCTCTTAGGTCAGTTAGGATCACCACTTTATTTTAAGAATGTGAAATGTCAGAATATATAGGCAGAAATTTTTCAGCTTTTATTTCTTTCATCACATCCCAGTGGGTCAAAGTTTTCATACACTCAATTAGTAGTTGGTAGCATTGCCTTTAATTGTTAACTTGGGTCAAACGGTCCGGTAGCCTTCCACAAGCTTCCACAATAAGTTGGGTGAATTTTTGTCCCATTCCTCCTGAGAGAGCTGGTGTTACTGAGTCAGGTTTGTAGGCTCCTTGCTCGCACACGTTTTTTCAGTTATGCCACAAATTTTCTATGGGATTGAGGTCAGGGCTTTGTGATGGCCACTCCAATCACCTTGAGTTTGTTTGTCCTTAGCCATGTTTGCCACAACTTTGGAAGTATGCTTGGGTCCCTGTCCACTGTAAGACCATTTGCGACCAGCTTTAACTTCCTGCTGATGTCTTGAGATGTTGCTTCAATATATCCACATCATTTCCGCTTTATGATGCCATCTATTTTTGTGAGTGCACCAGTCCCTCCTGCAGCAAAGGTATCCACACAACATGATGCTGCCACCCGTGCTTCACGGTTGGGATGGTGTTCTTCGCTTGCATGCCCCCCTTTTTCCTCCAAACATAACGATGGTCATTATGTCCAAACAGTTCTATTTTTGTTTCATCAGACCAGAGGACATTTTCTCCAAAAAGTACGATCTTTGTCACCATGTGCAGTTGCAAACCGTAGTCTGGCTTTTTGTCTGGAGGTTTTGGAGCAGTGGCTTCTTCCTTGCTGAGTGGCCTTTCAGGTTATGTCGATATAGGACTCATTTTACTGTGATCTAGATATTTTTGTATCTGTTCTCCTAGCATCTGTACAAGGTCCTTGCTGTTGTTCTGGGATTGATTTGCACTTTCGCCCCAAAGTACGTTCATCTCCTTCCTGAGCGGTGTGACGGCTCTGTGGTCCCTGGTGTTCATACTTGCATACTATTGTTTGTACAGTGAAGTGGTACTTCAGGCATTTGGAAATTGTTCCAAGGATGGACCAGACTTGTGGAGGTCTACAATTGTTTTCTGAGGTCTTGGCTGATTTCTTTAGATTTTCCCATGATGTCAAGCAAAGAGGCACTGAGTTTGAAGGTAGGCCTTGAATATCATCCATAGGTTACACCTCCAATTGACTCAAATTATGTCAATTAGCCTATCAGAAGCTTCTAAAACCATGACATAATTTTCTGGATTTTCCAAGCTGTTTTAAGGCACAGCTCACTTAGTGTATGTAAAATTCTGACCCACTGGAATTGTGATACATTGAATTATAAGGGAAATAATCTGTCTGTAACATTGGTGGAAAAAATTACTTGTGTCATGATGCACCAAAGTAGATGTCCTACCGACATCTAACCACCGAGTCGCTGAAAAACAAGTTTTAATGACTCCGACCTAAGTGTATGTAAACTTCCACTTCAACTGTAAATTACATTTGTTTATTTGTCGCTATAAGGTCAAATAAACAGTAAAAAGACAGTGAAAAATAACAGTAGCGAGGCTACAACACAGTATATACAGTATATACATATGAGATGAGTAATGCAACATTTGTAAACATTATTAAAGTGACTAGTTAATAAAGTGGCCAGTGATTCAAAGTCTATGTACTGTATATAGGGCAGCAGCCTCTGATGTGCTAGTGATGACTATTTAACAGTATTTAACAGTCTGATGGCTGTTGCGCCTTCTTCACCCTCGTCTGTGTGATTGGACCATTTTCAGTTGTCAGTGATGTGTGGCCGAGGAACTTGAAGCTTTTCACCTTCGTCCCGTGGATTTGGATATGGGATAGGGCAGTGTGCAGTGGGTGGCCATTGATCTATTGGGGCGGTAAGCAAATTGAAGTGGGTCTAGGGTGCCAGGTAGAGGTGATATCACTCTTCCCCTCGTTTGTTTTATTTCCTCTTAATCCCTGTATCCTTTACTCTTTTAGTACTTTTTAACTAGTAGGTACCCAGCAGCTTCTTAGTTCTAATTCTTTTTTCCTGATCCTTTTTATATGAACTTTACGAATCGATCTCTTTTCTAAAGAAGAAGTCTATTTGAATCGCTCATTTCGATTGCTCTTAATCTCTTTCTCTCACTTAATCGTGAAATCTCTCTTATGCTTCTTTCTTTTTTGATGTTCTTTCTCATCATTATCTTTTCACTAACTAAATAGTAACATAGTTCTCTTACTCTTTCTAAAACACTGCTCGTCTCTTTACCGAGCTTATGTTTCCTCTCTTAGAATCCTCGTATTTGAGA
Organism: Salvelinus sp. IW2-2015; assembly: GCF_002910315.2. Taxonomy (NCBI): domain Eukaryota; kingdom Metazoa; phylum Chordata; class Actinopteri; order Salmoniformes; family Salmonidae; genus Salvelinus; species Salvelinus sp. IW2-2015. The sequence continues at coordinate 38,834,365 of NC_036856.1, read as the reverse complement.
ATGGCGATCTTTCTCTCATGCTCTTGAAATGTACTATTACATTGATTCTCTTCTTAAAGTCTGCTTTAATCCATTGTATACCTCGTTCTTTCTCGTTTGCAATATATGTCCCATTAGAATCCCATATTCTTTCTCTCTCTTTACATCTGTTATTGCGATTTGTTCAGTATTCGCTTTCGTTGTCCGTACTTTATCTTTTTTTTATTACTTGCCAAGCAGTCTCTTTACCTGAGATAAAATTTTATGTAAATCCTCCGCTGATATACCCAAACGAAATTGTTGTCGGTTAAATCTCCGTCTCACAAATCACATAAATAGTAATTAGGTTTCTCTCTTTTTAAAGTCCTTTTTGTTCGTCTTTGATTTCTTAGTTTCTTAATTCTCCCACCTACAGTTTTAAATCCTCTCTTTAATTTGTTCTACTCTTAATCTTTTCCCCAATCTCATATTACAAGCTTAGTGAATTTCTCTCATTATTTTTTCATTCTTCTATTTCTTCTCTTTTGAAATTGTAAATGTTATTTAGAAGTTTCCACCTCTGTTATATATAATTATTGTACGTGATTTCTCCGTCTTTTTGGTACCTGATCAGTACTGTTCCTCTCTTATCTCATTCAGTATTGTTGCTTTTCTCCTCTTAGAGTGAACATTGATTTCTTTTCAAGTTTACTTGAACTCTTCTGACTTTCCTAATCTCTTCATTTAGATCGTGCTTGGAATCCTTTGGTATCTTCAGTCTTCATTGCTTGAATTAGAATGCTGTGATGTACTTCTGCTAGTTAGACATATATATCGAATTGGAAGTGTATAAAGTGAAGTGCTGACGTATGTCTCTCTTACTTTGGATTTCCCTCTATTCGTCACTCTTTGTACTGACCTTTCCCTTTTCCTCATCATTTAACTCTTTATTTTCTTATTTCTCTTTGATTTCGCATCTTCTAAATACATCTTTACCCTTCTTAGCGGCGTATATATGGTGAAAGTATTTTCATCTTTTTCTCTCTTAATCCCTTTTCTTTGCGTTTCCTCTCTCCTTAATTTCTCTCTTAGTTAGACATGTATAAATACATAGTAAGATCTTGGTTTAGCTTGAACTTACCGAGACTCAAATGCTTGATTCCTCACTTAGTCTCTCTTTATCTCCCTTTTGGTGTGTAGTCCCCCATCCTTCTGGCTTCTTTATCTCTGTCTCATTTCGCTTCGCTTCTCTCTATGGTTTAATTAGTGAATGGTATTTCTCTCAATTCGTAAATTATGCAGCACTATTCACACTCGATAGTTTTTCATGGATTAATCAAGAGAATATTTCCATCTTTCAAGCTTCTCATTGAATAACTCCATTTATACTCATTTTGAAAGCTCTCTTTGCTTCATGCTTCATCTCTTGTCAATCCTTCTATTTTTTTTCTTCGTATCTATATTCTCTAACCTCCTTTAAGAATCCCGACTAGCCGAGACCCTGTTCTTTATGATTTTTCCACTATTTTTATTTTTCCTTTTTACCGAGGCTACTCACCCGCACTTATCTACATTGTCTCTCCACTGTATGTATTTCCGTGTGTTTTCCCCCTGCTTCCCCCCGCCCTTGTTCCTAGTTATCCTGGGATCTATGTGTCTACAGTGGACATCTTTCTCCCTTTTTCTTGATTTAAATGGTTCTCGTTTGTTTTTTCCTCGCCTTCTCTCTGTCTAAATTTCTCTTGTTCTCCTCCTCGCTGTCGTTTCTGTTATATTCTCTGCGCGCGTTTCCTCTCTATTTTTAGGATCTACCTCTTATTTCAAACTTATATATTATTTCCCCCTTATCTCCTTCTTTCTTACTCTTCAGTTTCTCTCTCTTTGTTCCAACCCGTACTCTTTGTTCCCTTTCCTTGTACCTCTGTCATGTATTCCTTTCATCTCCTTCTTTATTCGTTGTCTTTCTCTCTTGTCTCTCTTGTAAGTCCTCTCTTGCTTCGCCCCATCTCGATAGCTCTCTCTTTTCGTGTTGTGTCTCTCTTTTCGGTTATCTCTCGCTTCTCTCCTATCAGTTTATCTCTTTTGTCCACGTTGTACCCTTTCTCTCTTAGCTTTTTCACTCCCTCGCCATTCCCTTCACTCTTAGCACCGCCCTCTCGTAGTTCTCTTAGTTCTCTCGTTCCCTTATCCAGCCAAAGTTACGTCTCTTTCTTGTCTTCTTCTCTTCTCTCCTTGTTCCTTTACTTCACTTCTTACGTTCTCTCATCTTTGTGACTCTTTCTCAATTGTCTGTCTCTTTTAGTCTCTCTTATGGGAGTGGTCGTCTTTTCAGACTCTTTTCTTCTCCTTTAATTTAATCTTTTTGCAGCTGGTTACCATCCCACGTTATTTCGTGTGTTCTCTCTTGTCCGCCGCCTCTCATATTCCCCGCCTCACATAACCTCTTCTCTCCCCTTTCGTTTTCTTAGTCTTGGCTTTGTTTCTTGTCCTCTCCTTATTAGAAACTGTCGTATGTTTTCTTCTTCTTGTTCTCTCTTTCGAAGCTTGTTCTCTCTTTCCGAACACTCTTCTATTTTCCCTCTCTTAATTCTTCCTTTTCTCTCTTTTATAACTCTTTCTTTCCTCCCTGTTATATTCCCTCTGATTGCGTTTCCTCGTTTGTTTCTTGCTCTGGTCCTCTTCTTTGCTTTTTTATTGTCGAGGGATTATCCGTTTATTAATTCTCTTCTTATACTTGTTTAGTCTTGGTCTCTCCTGCTTAGTGATTCCCCTTTCGTCATTATCTTACTCTCTTCCTCATCCTCTTATTCCTCTTTCGCCTTACAATGCTTGGCTCTCTTTTCCGTTTCCGTTTCCCTCTCTTTTCTATACAGCCACGTCCCAATTGGCTCTCTGTTTTTCTCTCTTTCCCCATCTCATTATCTTTTTTTCCCCTCCCGCAACCCACCCTCTCTTCTTTTGATCTTCCATCTCTCTCTCGTTTATGTTTCATTTTACTTCTTCTTTCTTTTCCTCTCTTTTCTCTTTTCTCTCTTTCGGTATATTATCCCTTACTTGGTTCCCCTTTCCTCTTTGATTTCCCTCTGTGCCCGGCTTCTTCCTCGTCGTTTCTTGTCGCTCTTACGCTGTCTTAGTCCTTTTTTTTTCTCTCTTTCGTATCTTTCGTTCTCTCTTTCTTTGTTCTTAACTCTCTTGCTTCTGTTCCTGTCCATTCCGCATTCTTTGTCTTATTCCTTCTTGTGCTTGCTTTATTGTCTTCTTTGGCGACTCTCTTTCCTTCTGTCTTCCGTCTCTCTTTCTTGTTGATTGTTCAGACCGCCCCAAATGCCTTGTTTTTCTCCCCCATATCGTCATCTTTCCTTTTCTCTTTTTCTTCTCGTCACTTTGAATGCTTTAGTTGTGCCTGTATCCCCTTCTCCACTAGTTCTACCCCTGTTATCATACCAGGTCTTTCGGCCGTTTTCATCCTTTCTCTCTTTCTATCTCGTCTTATTCTCTCTCTTTCTCGTCTTTGTTTGCGTCACACGCGGGTCTCTCTTTATTGTCACTCTTATTCTAGTCCTTTTCGACCCGTGCTCTCATTTCCCTGTTATATCGCTCTTTTTCTCTGATTTCGTTGCATACTCTCTACCGCCCCCTTTTGAGTCATTCCTTTATAGTGTGCGAGTTTTCTCTTTTGGTTTGGTCTCACTTGCATTCTCTTGAAGTATTTCCTCCGACTTACTTTCGTCATACCCTTAATCTCTTTTGCTCTTCTTATCTGCTTATTTGGTCTTCCCGCACTATGTCGATGCGTTTTCCTCTTATTGACTTAGATCTCTTTCTTTTTCCCCGCCCCCCTCACGCAACGGCCTCTTTCTTCTCTCTGTTTAAATCTTTTCTCTCTTGCGCTTTTCTTTATGGATGGCTCACTTAATCTCTTCTATTTATTTTTTGTGATCTTATATTTTTTTCTTGTCTCGTCTTTTGTTTCAGTATGCTCTTGTCGCCTTTGTGTAACTCTACGACCGCTTCCTGTCTCGTGCCTCCTTCCCAGCTTTCACACCCTCGTTCGGTTATCTTCTCTCGGTTATCTCCTGGGCTCTCTTGTTGATAACATCTCTCTTTCTTCTCCATACCTCCGTTTCGTATCTTTGTCCCACCTACCTCCTCTTTTCTCTTATTCACTCTACCTTTAAAGCTGGCGTCTCTTCACTCCTTATCCCAACTTATGTGACGTGCTCGTGTTCAGTCTTTTCCTTTCTCTCTTATCTTTTTACCGCCACCCTTTCTCTCTTTCCCATCCCTCTTTCTTCCATGTCTCTCTTTTTTGTCATTACGATTATTCCGACTCTTATTCTCGTCTTTCCTCTTTCTTTTTATTCGTCTTTTTTTACTCGGGTTATATCTTCGTCTCTCTTGATCCCGTTTCCGCTCCGTTTTCTCTCTTTATCTTGTATTGGTCTCTGTTTCAATTTCCTCCCGTCTCTCTTTATAGTCTCCTTGCTTTTCC
>NC_036856.1:38825432-38829890 GCF_002910315.2 Salvelinus sp. IW2-2015 | reverse complement strand
CATTCTTAGTCTGACATGCTGATATACCCCTTCGGTTCTAGACATGGCTGATATACCCCATCTAGTTCATGTTATAGACATGCTGATATACAACCAGTGGCTGTCAGTCACACAGCCACTTCAGGAGAGCTGTCTCTTTCGTTTATTGTCATTTTCATTATTAAAATGCTGAATCAGTAGTTTAACTCAACAACTCAACAAAATATTGAATTCTACATCTACATTCAATAGAAGTGAGTGATTCTGTTGATGATGAACGAGCTGCCTGCCTGGTTAGAATAACACTAGTCTGTGAAGATGACCTGGCTGCCTGCCTGGTTAGAATAACACTAGTCTGGTGATGATGACCTGGCTGCCTGCCTGGTTAGAATAACACTAGTCTGGTGATGATGACCTGGCTTGCCTGCCTGGTTAGAATAACACTAGTCTGGTGAAGATGACCTGGCTGCCTGCCTGGTTAGAATAACACTAGTCTGGTGATGAGACCTGGCTGCCTGCCTGGTTAGAATAACACTAGTCTGGTGAAGATGACCTGGCTGCCTGCCTGGTTAGAATAACACTAGTCTGGTGAAGATGACCTGGCTGCCTGCCTGGTTAGAAATAACACTCGTCTGGTGATGATGACCTGGCTGCCTGCCTGGTTAGAATAACACTAGTCTGGTTGAAGATGACCTGGCTGCCTCCCTGGTTAGAATAACACTAGTCTGGTGATGATGACCAGGCTGCCTGCCTGGTTAGAATAACACTAGTCTGGTGATGATGACCTGCGCCTGCCTGGTTAGAATAACACTAGTCTGGTGAAGATGACCGTGGCTGCCTGCTGGTTAGAATAACACTAGTCTGGGTGATGATGACCTGCGTTGCCTGCCTGTTTAAAATAACACTAGTCTGGTGATGATGACCAGGCCTGCCTGCCTGTAGTTGAAGATACCACTAGTCTGGTGAAGATGACCTGGCTGCCTGCCTGGTTAAATAACACTAGTCGGGTGATATGACCTGCTGCCTGCCTGGTGGAGAATAACGAGATCTGGTAGATCACTGGCTGCCTGCCTGGTTAGAATAACACTAGTCTGGTGAGATGACCTGGCTGCCTGCCTGGTAGAATAACACTAGTCTGGTGATATGACCTGGCTGCCTGCCTGGTTAGAATAAACACTAGTCTGTGAAGATGACCGGCTTGCTCCTGGTTAGAATAACACTAGTCTGGTGATGATGACCTGGCTGCTGCCTGGTTGAAAACCTAGCTGTGTAAGATGACCTGGGCCTGCTGGTAGAATAAACACTAGTCTGGTGATGATGACCAGGCTGCCTGCTGTTAGAATAACACTAGTCTGTGATAGATGACCTGGCTGCCTGCTGGTTAGAATAACACTAGTCTGGTGAAGATGACCTGGCTGCCTGTGCCTGGTTAGAATAACACTATGTCTTGGTGAGATGATTGGGGAAAAAACCTGGGGGGGCTGGCCTGCCTGGTTAGAATACACTAGTCTGGTGAAGAGACCTGGCTGCCTGCCTGGTTAGAATAACACTAGTCTGGTGATTGATGACCAGGCTGCCTGCCTGGTTAGAAATAACACTAGTCTGGTGATGATACCTGGCTGCCTGCCTGGTTAGAATAACACTAGTCTGGTGATGATGACCAGGCTGCCGTGCCTGGTTAGAATGAAACACTAGTCTGGTGATGATGACCTGGCTGCCTGCCTGTTAGAATAACACTAGTCTGGTTGAAGATGACCTGGCTGCCTGCCTGGTTAGAATAACACTAGTCTGGTGATGATGACCAGGCTGCCTGCCTGGTTAGAATAACACTAGTCTGGTGATGATGACCAGCTTGCCTGCCGTTAGAATAACCTAGATCTGGTGAAGATGACCTGGCTGCCTGCCTGGTTAGAATAACACTAGTCTGGTGATGATGACCTGGTTGCCTGCCTGGTTAGAATAACACTAGTCTGGTGAAGATGACCTGGCTGCCTGCCTGGTTAGAATACACTAGTCTGGTGAGATGACTGCTGCTGCCTGGTTAGAATAACACTAGTCTGGTGATGATGACCTGGCTGCCTGCCTGGTAAAATAACACTAGTCTGGTGATGATACTGGTTGCCTGACCTGGTTAAAATAACACTAGTCTGGTGTGATACCGGCTGCCTGCCTGGTTAGAATAACACAGTCTGGTGATGAGACCTGGTTGCCGCCTGGTTAAAATAACACAGTCTGGTTTATCTGGGACCTAGTGCAGAATAACACCAGTCTGGTTTATCTGGGCCCATGACTCTACTAACACTTCCTCTCAGGCAAAGAGCAACAGGTAAATTAGTTTGTCAATGTTTGTTGACTATGAGCCAACTCAGACTCAAAGTCCACAAAACACAACAGACAAGACACATACACACCATTACAGTACATTAAGAGTACACGTCTGCTGTGTGTGTTGTGTTGGTGTGTGTGTGTGTGTGTGTGTGTGTGTGTGGGTGTGTGTGTGTGTGCGGTGCAGGCCAGGGCAACACCTTAATGTTCCAGCCTTCTATTTTCCTCCCACCTGAGAGGTATTAGCTAACTCATAACTCTCACAGCTCTTTGTCTGATGTTACATAACCCCCCCCCCCACAAACAACACACACACACACACACACACACACACACACACACACACACACACACACACACACCACACACACACACACACACACACCACACACACACACACACACACACACACACACACACACACACAACACCACACACACACACACACAACACACACAACACACACACACACACTCTTAACAGCAATGTTTAGGCTTGTCCACTGTAGCACATTTTAAGTGCAGACAAACTGGCCTCCAACAAATCTGGCCTCCAACAGTCATGTATCCATTCACACCTTTCCACATGACCAGTAAGAGGAATTCTCCCTTTCTGTAGCTCGACAATCTCCTCAGTGGACAAGACATTTAGATAACTTGGCGTAAATCTTGGCAAGGAGGCTGTTCAAAGTCAAATCATTAAGTAGCAACACAATAATATTTCTATATCTCTATGGTCCAAAGAATTGTGTTAACCTGTATCCTACCCAGATCCCTGGCCCAGATCAAGTCCTCATCTAACAGACTAGAGGTGCTAAATGTCAGACATGTCACTCCTCTGGGTTCAGGAGAGATTGGCCACCATCTTGGGGTTTCAGCGGCTGGCAGCCGCCAGAGCCCGGGAGGAAGTGCTACTTGACATGAGGTCATCACTGATCGTCTCCTTTGGGATGCGCTCACTTCCTGTAGAACGGTATTGCTAACACACTTGCTTCCTGTTGTTTCTCCGCCTGGCCTACAGACCAGTAGAGATCGCAGCATGAGACAGTCAGTCAGAGCCCGTCAGTCAGTCAGTCAGCCCTGTCTGTCAGTGTGTCATTCCGTCTTTCAGTCCAGCTGCTTGTCACTCCTCCAGGTATGAAGCCACGCCAATAACAGAATGGGACACACCCAAAAAAAGCCACTGCAGGCCACTTCACGTCCACACACACGTTCACACACACGTCCACACACACGTACACACACACACACACACCACACACACACAACACACACACACCACACACACACACCACACACACACACACAACACACACACACACACACACAACACACACACACCACAACACACACACACACACACACACACACACACACTCACACACACACACACACACACAGAGAGAGGTTCACCATAGAGGACAGAGTCCCAGAGAGACACATAGAGGCTCACCATAGAGGACAGAGTCCAGAGAGACACACAGAGGCTCACCAATAGAGGACAGAGTCCCAGAGAGACACACAGAGGCTCACCATAGAGGGACAGAGTCCCCAGAGAGACACACAGAGGCTCACCATAGAGGAGACAGAGTCCCAGAGAGACACACAGAGGCTCACCATAGAGGACAGAGTCCAGAGATACCACGAGCAGCACCATATCACCAGGTAACATTCTGAGTATGTTGACTATCACTAACAGCACCATATCACCAGGTAACATTCTGAGTATGTTGTCTAACAGCACCATATCACCAGGTAACATTCAGAGTATGTTGTCTATCACTAACAGCACCATATCACCAGGTAACATTCTGAGTATGTTGTCTAACAGCACCATATCACCAGGTAACATTCTGAGGATGTTGTCTATCACTAACAGCACCATATCACCAGGTAACAATCTGAGGATGTTGTCTATCAATAGCAGCACCATATCACCAGGTAACAATCTGAGGATGTTGTCTATCAATAGCAGCACCATATCACCAGGTAACATTCTGAGGATGTTGTCTATCAAGAGCAGCACCAAGTATCATTCAATATGTGTAAATGTAGTTGGTGAACATAGTTGATTCTGATTCCTCTCTGTGTGCATTGGAAGTAGAGCATATTTATGTGGTTTATGTAACATCAGACAAAGAGCTGTGAGAGTTAT
>NC_036856.1:38794380-38820407 GCF_002910315.2 Salvelinus sp. IW2-2015 | reverse complement strand
TTGGTGTTACTTTCCCTCATTAATAAACTGCCAAAAGCTAGGTGAGTTGGCTGTAGCTGGTTCCCCTCATTCAAATAAACTCCAGAGAGGTTGGGAGTTTGGTGGAGCTTGTTTCCCATTACATGTAATAGAACTCCCAAGAGGGTTGGGAGTTTTTGTGGTAAGCTGTTTTCCCTCATTAAATAAATCCATGAGAGTGGGAGTTGGTTGGAGCTGTTTTTTTCCCCTTTAAATAATTTTTGTCCCTGAAACACTCAAAGGGCGTTCAGCACAATGGTCAATACAAGTAATGTAAAAACTATTCATTTGTTGGTGGATTAAAAAAAACACCTCAAACCTGATCTCTACCAGTTCTCTCTTCTCCAGCATTGAAGCCTCGTTCCAAAAAAGTGTGGTGTGTTCCTGGTGCAAGCTGCCTGGCAGGGATCAGTGTCACTGCCGTGTGAATCGGTCCACCGTGGCCCTTACCTGATAATGCAGAAGCTCAAGCCTGGTTCCGCTCAACGGACGCCTAACGACTTCGTCAAGAACCCAGAAGATCCAACGATCTTCGCCCAACCTTCAACTTCAATGGGCAAGCTTCTGGCGTTCTGAGATGAACGTTGGTGCTCAAGTTAAGCCCAAATGTGACTAGAACCAGACACCTCCAACCAAGTGACCACAGCTGTTCTTACCACGCCAACCAATCATAAACGTGTTTCCCAAGCCTCGACACGCTGTGAATCTAACAAATTGAAAGCGGGGAAGGGGGCCGGACGACCTTTGAGCGCCCCAACTTCTTGGCATGTGAATGGTGTTTATCTTCTGGAACTCTCCAGGAGCTCTGGCTGGCTTTGACAGACGGATAGTCTGTTGGGGATGGTGGATGGATCATTGGGAAAGGACACCGGGCAGAAACAGACCTCGCCTAGAAGCTGAAGGGTTTTTGGCTTGTTGAGATCATTCTCAGAGAGGAAGGAGGAGGAAGTCATTGTTTTTTGGGCTTGTTGACATCGAATTGGTCTTCGTGCCAGAGAGGAAGAACGGAGAAGTCTGTCTGTGCTTGTTTTTTTTACATCATTGGTCCTTCTCAGAGAGGGAAAGAGGAGGGAAGTCCTTGTCCTGGCGTTGTTTGAATCATCTCAGAAGAGGAGAGACGAAGTCTGTACTGGCTGTTTGATTCATTCGTTCTAGAGAGGAAGGAGGAAGGAAAGTCAGTGTCTGGCTTGTTGAATTCATCTGCTTCAGAGAGAAAGAGGAAAGTGTGTTCTTGGACTGAGTTCCATCCTCCACAGCGGTCTGGGAAGCGCCTTATCGTTGTCATCTTTTTTTTGATCCAGCCTGTTTTCTATTTTTATGTCTAAGTGAAGCTTGAAAAGTTCCCCTAGATGTAGAGACTGATATTTCCATGACAGGAAAACAGAAACCGTACAAGAGAATCATAACAAAATGGTCACAAAGATTCAGATTGGATCTTCCTGCAGTCCATTGCTTGATTTCTATTGTCGTCCCCTCTTGGACAAGGCGCAATCATCCCCAAAACGTTTTTTTATTGATGAATTGATGAAATGCTGTGGATGTGGGTGGTTGCAATGTGTTGGAGGGGTCCTGGATTTCACCCGTTGGAGCTGGTCGTCACCGCGTTATTGAATGTGGTCAATTTTTTTTTGAACAAACTAAGTTATTAATTAAAACAAAACACCAAAAAGTTCTGCTCTCAAGTGATGCTACTAATAGCAAAGTGTAATTAAACAATAACAGTATTATCAAAGTTAATTGAAATTGTAATGTAATGGTATGTATGCCAATTTTTGTATATTGAATATATTTTACAGGCACAAATGATGTCAAATGTCTTAGCTACCAAATATCTCTTAGCCCTGTACAAAAATAACCCACTACAGCTGAGGACGGATAGTACATAAACTATATAGAGAAAACAGATCAAACAGAAAAAACTTTTGAAATATTCTGGTTTGTTTTTTTTGTTAATTTTCTTTTCTAGTGTTTTGTAAAAGAATGCCTAATGCAGTTTTGCAAACAGTGGTTGAAGCCCTTATCGGTTTGCTGGCAACTTGAGAGAGGAGAGACTCAGGGTAAGAGGAGAGGAGAGACAATGAGAGATACATGAAGAGAGAGTATAATGAGAGAGAGAGAGAAGGAGAAAGAAGAGAGAGAGAGAGGAGAGATGAGAGGACGAGAGCGAGAGCGAGAGCGAGAAAGATTCAGAGAGGGACATTTCATGAGATTGGAGGTAAAATAAGAATAGAGAGATTGAGTCTAGAGAGAGAAGAGAGGGACATTCAGAGATTGAGCTGGGTTGAAGCACCTTAATTTAAAGCTTATTGATCCTTAAGTTTGTATATGAAAGATAGAATGCATCCCAAATGTCCCCCCTACTTCCTATAGTCAGGGACATTCAACTCTGACCCTAGCGAGGTCCGGAGCCTGATAGTTTTTTATCTGATAACAATTGCACACCTGGTCGTCCCAGGACTAAATCATTCCTGATTTAGAGGGGAAACAATGAAGAAATGCAGTGGAAAACTGGCTTCCAGAGTGCGAGTTGGAGAGCCCTACGTAGTGTACTACGGAGGGAAATAGGGTTCCTATAGGGCTTCTGGTCTGTTTAAAGTAGTGCACTACGGAGGGATATGGTGCAAGTAGGGCTGCTGGTCTAAAAGTAGTGCACTACAGGAGGGACTAGGGTGCCATAGGGCCTCTGGTCGTTAAAGTAGTGCACTACGGGAGGGAATAGGGTGCCTAGGGCTCTGGTCTAAAGTAGTGCACTACGGAAGGGAATAGGGTGCCAATAGGCTCTGGTTTAAAGTAGATGCACTACGGAGGGAATAGGGTCCCATAGGGCTCTGATCTAAAGTAGTGCACTACGGAGGGAATAGGGTTCCATAGGGCTTCGGTCTAAAGTAGGCAACTACGGAGGGAGTAGGGTGCCATGAGGGCTCTGGTCTGTCTGTCCTGTTCTGTCTGTTCTGTCTGTCTGTCTGTCTGTCTGTCTGTCTGTCCTGTCTGTCCTGTCTGTCTGTCCTGTTCTGTCTGCCTGTCAGGAATAGACCCGTTCACACCGAGGACTCTATTACATCTGTAACATGTTAAAGCTTGAAAGGTTGTGTGACCTAACTGAAAGGTCACCTCCCATTGGGCGCGAGATACGCAGCGGTGCCCGTGGAAATGGAGTCTCTGCTAACACGGGAACATTTCCTTTTAGATTTCAACCAACGCCGACTTCAGCATACAGATTGAACCCGGACCTTTAGGTCGCACAATGATGTCCAACGCATTTGACACAACCGATGTGATAACAATTTTATATATATTTTTTTCCTAACACTTCAATCTTCTGTTGGTATCACAACCGTTGTACCAAATGTTTGTACACCAGTTGTACGACACTCGAGTGTGGGGTCATATAGAGGAGAGGAAGGTTGTTATGCATTAGCTATTATAAGAGGTTATAAGCTATAGCTGTTTGAAAGAGGTTATTAAGCTCTATCTGTTGGAAGAGATATATAAGCTCTATCTGTTGGAAGAGGTTATAAGCCTATCTGTTGGAAGAGGTTATAAGCTCTAGTTGTTGGAAGAGGTTATAAGCTCTATTCTGTTGGAAGAGTTAGTAAGCTCTATCTGTTGGAAGAGGTTATAAGCTCTAGTGTTGGAAGGTTAAAGCTCTAGCTCATCACATACAGCAGTATACAGTATAGACCAGGAGGGTTTCTAAAGCCTAATTCATACCGTACACAAAAACACAACGCAATTAGTTACTCAAAATCGCCATACTACATATGTGTCGAGTTACAAACTCCGGAGCTGCCGCACATTTGCGTATTTTTGCTATGCAAGTACACAGAAACAGCCATTTTGCAAATATGATGGCATTATTGTGTACGGTCCACATCAGGCTCAACATAGAGACTTGTGACTGGCCCAAAGGAAGAAGAACAGGTAGCATGCTAGCAGATACCCATAGACTTTCCAGTCATTGCGCTAACACGTGTTAGCATTGGCTCACGAAACTACCTCTTAACTTCCTTCACACTGGACACAGAGACATTAAAATGCTATCCATGAGTTCATCTGACTCTGGGAAGTAGATGAAGGGCCTCATTGCCAGAATCCACCAAGTATCCCTTTAATAACAATATATAAATCCAAACAGACATGGTAATTACAAGCAACTAATTGCTGAAATAGCACCCTGTTCCCTATAAAGTGCACTACCGCTACTTTAGTGCTCTATTGTGGTCCAAAATAGTGGGTTATATAGTGGAACGGGGTGCCATTTGGGACGAATGAATTGTTTTCTAACTGGTCTTCAGACGAGGTGTTTTTCTTACTTTGCAATATATCAACAAACAACTTTGCAGTGTTTTCAACATCTATCATGTCCTATTGCTCATCTGTTTCAAGGCCTCTCCTTTATGGCTCTATGTTTTCAGAGAACAATTCTGGACATCAATACAGATACAGCTATAGAATTACAGTCATCAATACAGAATACAGCTATAGAATTACAGTCATCAATACAGAATAAAGCTATAGAATTCGAGACATCATATACAGAATACAGCTATAGAATTCGAGACATCAATACAGAATACAGCTATAGAATTCTGGACATTAATACAGAATACAGCTATAGAATTCTGGATATCAATACAGAATACAGCTATATAGAATTCTGGACATTAATACAGATACAAGCTTATAGAATTCTAGACATCAATAACAAATACAGCTATAGAATTCTAAGACATCAATACAGAATACAGCTATAGAATGCTGGATATTAATACAGAATACAGCTATAGAATTCTGGACATCAATACAGAATACAGCTATAGAATGCTGGATATTAATACAGAATACAGCTATAGAATTCTGGACATTAATACAGAATACAGCTATAGAATTCTGGATATTATACAGAATAAGCTATAGAATTCTGGACATTTATACAGAATACAGCTATAGAATTCTGGACATTAATACAGAATACAGCTATAGAATTCTGGACATTAATACAGAAATACAGCTATAGAATTTCTAGACATTAATACAGAATACAGCTATAAATCTAGAATAATACAGAATACAGCTATAGCTCTGAGTGCGCTGCTTATTTGTTGGGTAAGTTGCCCCTAAATACTGATATTGGGCAGTTTGCTAGCTGGATCCCACATCTTCTGTTATCTTGCCCGATGTAAACAGAGTGAGCTTCCTATCCTAACTCCAGCAGTGTGAGGAAGGAAGCTATACTGTTAAAACAAGCCCCGTGAAACCTGTTACACCTACTCTCCAGTTGCTAACTCTCATTGTCAAGCCATTTGTGTGGGATGGCAATTCCATAACGAGTTGGCAAGAGAGCACAAACACACGGGCACCCAGGCTAATACTTAGTATATCACCTAGCCTGGGCACCAATCTGATTTGCTAACATTCCACACCTTGTAGTGTGTTGTCATATGTTTGGCTGTGGCGAGGAGTGGTAATGATGGCACAAACTGATCTGGGACCAGGCTTACCAAAACACTTTAGAAGTGGGGGACAACCTGCACCTATATTTTTAACATGTTCCTGTTCTGAATCAGTCGCAGATCACTGCTCTTTACATTGAAATGTCTTTCTTCAAAGGTTTTTGGTTTTGTATAGTGTGCTCTGTGCTATCGGTCTAGTCACGTTGGCTTTTTCAATAAATTAAGCTCATATGCAAAGTTGTTTCTCCTTTTTTAGATGATGGTGGGGTATTTTACATTCTTGAAAGGACTTTAATAGTAAGGAGTTTGAACCCAGTCACAACGATAAGGAAATATGAGGCTCCAGTCAGAAGGAGTGTAATATATAGGGAATAGGGGAAGATTTGGGACGCACAATTACGTTACACACTTAGGGTTGAAATGTATTTAAATACGGAGCTTTTTTATTTGTATTTATGAAGAGAAAATCTTTGATTTCAAGCTGCTTCATGTGTTTGTGTCTTTGTAACGATGAAAGATAAACCTTGCGTTTTTCTCCGTTTGTATATTTGACGGAACACAGGAACAATGTAACTGAGTTTGCGTCCAAAATAGCAACCTATTCCCTATGTAGTGCCCTACATATGACAGGCTCTGGCTAAAGTAGGGCACTAATATAGGGAATAGGGTGCCGTTGGGACACAGAGGAGAAAGTGACCGATCATCATCTTTACCTCACTGAGGGAATTTTCAGGGATTGTTTGACAATGCATCTTCATACCCGTCAATACCTGTTTCATACCGTTCAATACTCGTTCAATACTCGTTCAATACCTGTTTCATACCCGTTCAATACCCGTTCAATACCTGTTTCATACCCGTTCAATACTCGTTCAATACCTGTTAACGTGTGGATACATTTAGAACACGATGCCATCTATAAACAATGTGTAGAAAACTGTCAACAGGGCAGTTGATACTTCCTGATGTTAAAGGACGTTGACCATATGTATTGTATAGTGAAATGGAAACATGTTTATACGACAAAAAATATTTTGAATAATATTTTCTTTAACATGTGTAATCTGCTCTTATGTGGGTTAATGTATGGTGATAACGTGGTTATGTGCTGTAACAGGGTAACTGGAGGTGAGCTATATCCTATGCCTCTTTCCATGTACCCCATGGACATGCTGATATACCCCATTAGTTATAGACATGCTGATATACCCATCTAGTTCTAGACATGCTGATATACCCCATCTAGTTCTAACTGCTGATATACCCTTTAGTTCTAGACATTGCTGATATACCCATCTAGTTCATGTTATAGACATGCTGATATACAACCGATGGCTGTCAGTCACACAGCCACTTCAGGAGAGCTGTCTCTTTCTTTATTGTCATTTTCATATTAAAATGTGAATCAGTAGTTTAACTCAACAACTCAACAAAATATTGAATTCTACACTACATTCAATAGAAGTGAGTGATCTGTTGATGATGAACGAGCTGCCTGCCTGGTTAGAATAACACTAGTCTGGTGAAGATGACCTGGCTGCTGCCTGGTTAGAATAACACTAGTCTGGTGATGATGACCTGGCTGCCTGCCTGGTTAGAATAACACTAGTCTGGTGATGATGACCTGGCTGCCTGCCTGGTTAGAATAACACTAGTCTGGTGAAGATGACCTGGCTGCCTGCCTGGTTAGAATAACACTAGTCTGGGGATGATGACCTGGCTGCCTGCCTGGTTAGAATAACACTAGTCTGGTGAAGATGACCTGGCTGCCTGCCTGGTTAGAATAACACTAGTCTGGTGAAGATGACCTGGCTGCCTGCCTGGTTAGAATAACACTCGTCTGGTGATGATGACCTGGCTGCCTGCCTGGTTAGAATAACACTAGTCTGGTGAAGATGACCTGGCTGCCTGCCTGGTTAGAATAACACTAGTCTGGTGATGATGACCAGGCTGCCTGCCTGGTTAGAATAACACTAGTCTGGTGATGATGACCTGGCTGCCTGCCTGGTTAGAATAACACTAGTCTGGTGAAGATGACCTGGCTGCCTGCCTGGTTAGAATAACACTAGTCTGGTGATGATGACCTGGTTGCCTGCCTGTTTAAAATAACACTAGTCTGGTGATGATGACCAGGCTGCCTGCCTGGTTAGAATAACACTAGTCTGGTGAAGATGACCTGGCTGCCTGCCTGGTTAGAATAACACTAGTCTGGTGATGATGACCTGGCTGCCTCCTGTAGAATAACACTAGTCTGGTGAAATGACTGGCTGCCTGCCTGGTAGAATAACACTAGTCTGGTGATGATGACCTGGCTGCCTGCCTGGTTAGAATAACACAGTCTGGTGATGATGACCTGGCTGCCTGCCTGGTTAGAATAACACTAGTCTGGTGAAGATGACCTGGCTGCCTGCCTGGTTAGAATAACACTAGTCTGGTGATGATGACCTGGCTGCCTGCCTGGTTAGAATAACACTAGTCTGGTGAAGATGACCTGGTGCCTGCCTGGTTAGAATAACACTAGTCTGATGATGACCAGGCTGCCTGCCTGGTTAGAATAACACTAGTCTGGTGATGATGACCTGGCTGCCTGCCTGGTTAGAATAACACTAGTCTGGTGAAGATGACCTGGCTGCCTGCCTGGTTAGAATAACACTAAGTCTGGTGATGATGACCTGGCTGCCTGCCTGGTTAGAATAAACACTAGTCTGGTGAAGATGACCTGGCTTGCTGCCTGGTTAGAATAACACTAGTCTGGTGATGATGACCAGGCTGCCTGCCTGGTTAGAATAACACTAGTCTGGTGATGATGACCTGGCTGCCTGCCTGGTTAGAAATAACACTAGTCTGGTGATGATGACCAGGCGTGCTGCCTGGTAGAATAACACTAGTCTGGTGATGATGACCTGGCTGCCTGCCTGGTTAGAATAACACTAGTCTGGTGGAAGATGACCTGGCTGCCTGCCTGGTTAGAATAACACTAGTCTGGTGATGATGACCAGGCTGCCTGCCTGGTTAGAATAACACTAGTCTGGTGATGATGACCTGGCTGCCTGCCTGGTTAGAATAACACTAGTCTGGTGAAGATGACCTGGCTGCCTGCCTGGTTAGAATAACACTAGTCTGTGGATGATGACCTGGTTGCCTGCCTGGTTAGAATAACACTAGTCTGGTGAAGATGACCTGGCTGCCTGCCTGGTTAGAATAACACTAGTCTGGGGAGATGACCTGGCTGCCTGCCTGGTTAGAATAACACTAGTCTGGTGATGATGAATAGACCTGGCTGCCTGCCTGGTTAAAATAACACTAGTCTGGTGATGATGACCTTGGTTGCCTGCCTGGTTAAAAAAGCCAGGTCATCATCACCAGACTAGTGTTATTCTAACCAGGCAGGCAGCCAGGTCATCTTCACCAGACTAGTGTTATTCTAACCAGGCAGGCAGCTCGTTCATCATCAACAGAATCACTCACTTCTATTGAATGTAGATGTAGAATTCAATATTTTGTTGAGTTGTTGAGTTAAACTACTGATTCACATTTTAATATGAAAATGACAATAAAGAAAGAGACAGCTCTCCTGAAGTGGCTGTGTGACTGACAGCCACTGGTTGTATATCAGCATGTCTATAACATGAACTAGATGGGGTATATCAGCATGTCTAGAACTAGAAGGGGTATATCAGCATGTCTAGAACTAGATGGGGTATATCAGCATGTCTAGAACTAGATGGGGTATATCAGCATGTCTATAACTAGATGGGGTATATCAGCATGTCCATGGGGTACATGGAAAGAGGCATAGGATATAGCTC
Organism: Salvelinus sp. IW2-2015; assembly: GCF_002910315.2. Lineage (NCBI taxonomy): Eukaryota > Metazoa > Chordata > Actinopteri > Salmoniformes > Salmonidae > Salvelinus > Salvelinus sp. IW2-2015. The sequence continues at coordinate 38,811,127 of NC_036856.1, read as the reverse complement.
ACCTCCAGTTACCCTGTTACAGCACATAACCACGTTATCACCATACATTAACCCACATAAGAGCAGATTACACATGTTAAAGAAAATTATTATTCAATATTTATTTGTCGTATAAACATGTTTCCATTTCACTATACAATACATATGGTCAACGTCCTTTAACATCAGGAAGTATCAACTGCCCTGTTGACAGTTTTCTACACATTGTTTATAGATGGCATCGTGTTCTAAATGTATCCACACGTTAAACAGGTATTGAACGAGTATTGAACGGGTATGAAACAGGTATTGAACGGGTATTGAACGGGTATGAAACAGGTATTGAACGAGTATTGAACGAGTATTGAACGGGTATGAAACAGGTATTGAACGGGTATGAAGATGCATTGTCAAAACAATCCCTGAAAATTCCCTCAGTGAGGTAAAGATGATGATCGGTCACTTTCTCCTCTGTGTCCCAAACGGCACCCTATTCCCTATATTAGTGCCCTACTTTAGACCAGAGCCTGTCATATGTAGGGCACTACATAGGGAATAGGTTGCTATTTTGGACGCAAACTCAGTTACATTGTTCCTGTGTTCCGTCAAATATACAAACGGAGAAAAACGCAAGGTTTATCTTTCATCGTTACAAAGACACAAACACATGAAGCAGCTTGAAATCAAAGATTTTCTCTTCATAAAATACAAATAAAAAAAGCTCCGTATTTAAATACATTTCAACCCTAAGTGTGTAACGTAATTGTGCGTCCCAAATCTTCCCCTATTCCCTATATATTACACTCCTTCTGACTGGAGCCTCATATTTCCTTATCGTTGTGACTGGGTTCAAACTCCTTACTATTAAAGTCCTTTCAAGAATGTAAAATACCCCACCATCATCTAAAAAAGGAGAAACAACTTTGCATATGAGCTTAATATATTGAGAAAAGCCAACGTGACTAGACCGATAGCACAGAGCACACTATACAAAACCAAAAACCTTGAAGAAAGACATTTCAATGTAAAGGAGCAGTGATCTGCGACTGATTCAGAACAGGAACATGTTAAAAATATAGGTGCAGGTTGTCCCCCACTTCTAAAGTGTTTTGGTAAGCCTGGTCCCAGATCAGTTTGTGCCATCATTACCACTCCTCGCCACAGCCAAACATATGACAACACACTACAAGGTGTGGAATGTTAGCACAATCAGATTGGTGCCCAGGCTAGGTGATATACTAAGTATTAGCCTGGGTGCCCGTGTGTTTGTGCTCTCTTGCCAACTCGTTATGGAATTGCCATCCCACACAAATGGCTTGACAATGAGAGTTAGCAACTGGAGAGTAGGTGTAACAGGTTTCACGGGGCTTGTTTAACAGTATAGCTTCCTTCCTCACACTGCTGGGAGTTAGGATAGGAAGCTCACTCTGTTACATCGCGCACTGCCTGGTTGGCGACAGGCATACAATGATCGTAATCCCAGCAAGAAGGGGGAAAAAACATCACAACAAAGGAGATATAATATAACTAAGTTTCCAACAAGGTAAGTCTGTGGTGGTTATTCTGATACCCAAAATGAAGGAAGGGAAGACAAACTCACACAACCAATCAGAGTTATCTACTAACAGTCTTAATTAATAAGATCTTTGCAATTGACTTTCACAATTAACTATTCAATGAAACATGCTCTCCCGCTCTCGTTTGAGAGTGGGTCAACAACATATGGCCTAGTGAGCATTCTTCTTATACCATACGTCCAAAACTCTCTCTCTCTCCTACCGTATACATATTCCCGTCACCAAAAACCACTGATATTCAAGGACAAGTTTTACACATACTGATGACTTTATTTATCGATAACGAATCTCGGTGTCAATCCCGTTTGCAGATAGCATTCGCTATCAGATTTACTCATTTCACGTCTTTCTTTTCTCCTCGTTCCCTAGATGCGTAGCTGTTCTTCTCCTAATCCCTGTCTCCTCCGTACCAAATGTCTCTCTCTCTCAAATTGTCACAGAAAAACCGAATAGGATTCAAAACCACATGAGTGCATTACCTGAGTCTAAATCTACGGTCATACAGGCAAAAACATCAATGTATAATCAGAACACTAAAATTATGACTCCAAATAACACTCAACGTACCTCCTTCTTTGACCCCACTCCTTGGACAACGCTCACTGAGGGGAGTGAGCCCTCTAGGTCCATACCTAATTCCCAAGATAAGTGCAACATCAGAGAGGGAACATACAATGGTTCCAGACACTGCCATACCTCCCCAATGCCCAAAAGGAGGTGAGTGATCCTTGCGCACAGACATCGTGGAACCAGTAAATTGGGGTCCCCCATAATCACAGCTATCCCTTCACATAGTTTAACAATACAATCACATATGAAAGACCCAAATGTTTTTCCCTCCTGTCCCCTCTTCCCTTTCTTGATATTCTCCTAGAACCAGGGAAACATGATAAAGACAAGCCTGACCTCTTCCCCCTCTCTGGGCCCAGGGTGACCTGAGCCCGCAAGCTGAAGGGGAAATACACTGCCATCACCTAGAGTCCGAGGGATTTACATTCTAATAACAAGTATAATCACATCAGCAAATATTATGCAACGATAAAGACAATTCTTATTATCTATGTTACCCAACTAATTCTGATAATTCAATCACCACCAAGTCAAACATACTCAATATGTTGGAACACATAAATTTGAACATTTTTGCATTAACAAGTCCTGTGAACATTTAATTTCATTAGAATCATCAGTGGGCCCAACATTTGCAAAATGTAAACACGGAACAAATCAATCACATCCAAATATCCACTTGTTATCTGTAAGTGCCTGGAGGAATGACACCTCAGATAATACGACAAACCACAGTGTCAGAGTGTTAAAAAAGGACCATTAAAACAGAAGGAATCCTGCACCTACTTCTAATTATCAAACTCCATTATTTCAATTCATTTTTTTCCTAATAAAATAACATACAATATATATGTTTTTATGTATACTTTTAGCAATTCAAGTTTCATATGGTAAAAAACCCAAGGTAATTCATTAGCAGTCTAACTAATAAAAACACAAGTTCCCCCTGTGTGTATTCTTTCATGCCAATTTCAGCTCCCCACCTGGTTGAAACTCTTTTCCCACTGGGCAGCCAGTGGTAAAAGGTTTCTCTCCCTGTGTGTATCTCTCGTGTTTCAGAAAGTCCCTAAAGTTGTTAAAACTCTTTTCCACAGCTGGGAGCCAGTGGTAAGGGCATTACTCCTGTGTGATCTCGTCATGCCGTTTTCCAGATTCGCAGGCCGGTTTTGAACCCTTCACACCGGGAGCAATGAATAATGGCTCTCCCCTTGTAGGTGCATCCTTCAATGCCAATTTATCAGCTCCCCGGCCAGGTTTGAAAACCCTTTCCACACTGGACTCAAAGTGGTAATGGCCCCTCTCCCCTGTGGTAATCCTTCTTCAATGCCGTTTCCAGCCTCGCGCAGGTCGGGTTGAAACCCTTTCCACAACTGGGACAGTGGTAAGGCTTCTCCCCTGTGGTGCATTTCTCTCATGGTTTTTCAGGTTCCCTAAACGTTTAATTTCTTTCCCAACACGGGGAGTAGTGGTAAGGCTTCTCCCCCTGTTGTTATTCTCTCATGGCCGTTTCAAGCTTCGCCGCTCGCTGAATACCTTTCCACATGGAAGGCAAGTGGTAAGGCTTTTTCTCCCCTGTGTGTATTCTCTATGCCATTTTCACTTCCCCGGCCAGGTTAAACTCTCTTCCGCACTGTGAGCGGTGGATAAGGCTTTCTCCGTGTGGTGATTCTTTCGTGTTTTCAGGGTCCCATAACCGGTTACAACCTTGTCTACATGGCAGAGCCACTGGTGTCCTTCTTACCTGGTTGGACCCGCCCTGCTTCTGGTTCCCTCTGAGTCTGGTCTTTTCTCCTCCAAAGACAGTGTTTTAAAAGAAAAAAGAGACCTGAAGAAACCAATCCACATGATAAAAAACCACTACGAGGGAATCCTGAATCAGAAATTCTCTCAAATATACCTGAGGCCAGATTAAAACAGTCCGTTGATTTAAAAACAAAATGTTTGGTAGAGCATCTGGTTAATACTATATTTTACATTAACTTTATTTTTAATTCATCCTGTTTTTACAAGTCAGAAACAACAAAAAAACTAGACAGTGTTTCTATGAATACACTTAACATCGCTGGATTTCCTAATCAAGCAGGTGTTTCTAATAAAATAACTTTTCAATGAGTGTTGTATGATACAGAAGTTGAACACAAAAGCACATCAGAGCCAACATCAGTAACAATCTCCCCGTTTGTGAAAGGGTTCGACACATGAAGTTTTAAATTGACCAATTTCCTTTTAAATAAGGATGTTCCACAAAGAATTTTTCCAAAATTTTGACTTATCGCCGATGTTCATATTTTGGGTAAAGTAATATTTTGGGTAAATGTTCCTAAAAACTTGACAGTAATACAATTACAAAAATATAAACCTCACAATGTACAAAGGTTGGATGTTTAATGAGCTGATTAAAAAAGAATAATTTTTTTTTACATCCCCACGTAGTAACATTAATCATTTTCATAATGCTTTCCATAATGTTTATCTGTGAATTACTGTTAATTCTCATTTACCGTCTACCCTGACATGTGTGGCTCTCAGAGCCTGTATAAGTCGAGATGTTTTGAATGGTCACCGAGTTTAGAAGTAAAATCAAGGTCATGTGTAAGAACTAATTATCAACCAAGGTGCATATCTTTTGGTTGGCTTGTGAGAAATAAATAAATACAGAGGACACTTATCACGCAAATAGAATTGACCTATCGCAGACATATCTAACATTCTATAATCTTGTGATTTCACACCAATACAATGCCACAGAACCTTCTTGAAGGGAGTCCAAGAGTTGAACAATTGCTATATGTCAAGCAGCCTGCACATCTGCAGAGCCAAGGTACCCATCTTGTGGATTATTGGCTTTGTTTAATATCCCAACAGTGTATATATTAAAATAGTACATATTGTACTTATGTTTTCGATTAAAAGTTTTAGAGACTCACCATAGCTCTAATGTGGTCTATATGGCAGCGCAGATAATACACATATGGCCTTTTTTAAGACTATTCTAACATGTAGAAATAGAGAAGACATCAAAATTTATAAAAAACACATGGAATCGAATGTAGTTACCAGACAAGTGGTAAACAAATCAAAATATATAGTAGATTCTTTAAGAAAAGTTTAAAGAAAGCCCCTCCGCCAGCCCTTTTGCCTTGAAGTAGCTTTTGCAAACACTCTTGGCTTCTCTCAGACCAGCCTCGACCTGGAAATGCCTTTTTCCGAAGTAGTTGTTGGAAGGAGGTTCCCACATGCCCTGAGAACCTGAATGCTGCTTGTTGTATGATGCACTCTGCACCAACCAATCCCAAAACCATCTCAATTTGGTTGAGGTCCCCGGGGATTGATGGTAGGCCACGGTCATCCTGATGCAGCACTTCCAATTCTACTTCTCCTTCTTGGTCAAATAGCTCTTACCACCACCCGAAGGTTTGTTGACCAAGGTTATTGTCCCACTTGTGAAAAAACAAATGAATAGTGGGACTATAAGCCCAAACAGTAAAAAATGGGGGAGGCGGAATGGTAGCATAATACATAAACCCTGAGGGATGACCCGCGATGACGCCTACCACGTGGGTCGCACTAGTCCCCAGGAATCCACACTCCGACGTTGGACTTGAATAAATACAATATTGGCACCACCATTACATCGAGCCCACCCAATCAATGAATCAACAGTCCAAGTCCTAACCAACCCGTCACACCCAGTTGACTAGTACTCCTTCAACATTTGCCCCGCTGTCACTGTCCCAAGGAGGAGAACAGGAAAATCCAAAATACTGCAAAATGTGATCCGAGCAGGAGAGGATTTCACTCATCTAATCTGTGTCTTAGCACATCTCCTCCGGCGGGTCTCTACATGAAAGTAATCCTACTTGTAAGGCGTTCTGGACTAGCCTAATAAACTGTTTAAAGATAAAATCGAATGTCCCAATCACAGACCCCCAGAAAGACGGGCACTCACTTAGCCTATATATAACTACACCGCAGGCCTGGTTAAAGACTCGAACCAAGAATGTATAGCGCGCACTTCCCCAGGGATCCGCTGTGGGTAGTTATGGGAAACCAATAAGCGACAGGAATTCCACCACCTTCTCCTTTACTTTTCCCTCCTCTGAGGTAAGGTGATCTCTTAAGCAGAATGGCGAGTACAGACTTCTTCTCTCCTCTTTGCTAGCATACTTGACGAGAAATGCCTTCAACCAAGCCAGACAAGACTTCACTCGCTCTTCCTCTCTGAGATGATTCAACAAGCCAGACAAGACTTCCTCCTCTTCCTCTCTGAGGAGAATCCCACAGGACTCGCATTAAACACCCCATGAACAGTACTCACTGTCAGTCCTCCCTCTAATCGCTATCAATCTGAGAGTATCCGAAGTGATTAAATATCACATAGCTCCGATAAAATAGACTCTATACCCTCCTCTTCGCTCTCGTAAAGCCATTTTGTATGTTCAATCGAGCCAATAGACACATTTCTCTCAATATGTTGTCCTCGTGTACACTGCCCCTGTACCTTTCCACTAATGATCCCCATTTCAATTGCTCACATTCCAGCCAAGGAACATGTACCGCTCTGGTCACACAGCTCGCCACCATTCCTCGACGGGTATAACGAGTTACCGATTAAAATCATTACAAAGCATATCCATTGGTAGGCGCACGCATCAAAAGACACCGTTCTCCTCCCGTTCTTTCATGGTGTAAGATGATCCAGCGCTGTGTGAATGCTGGAACAGTTAGTTTGATTCCTTGTGGCTTTATTTTTAGGCTTTTCCTGTGGTGGAAAGAACAAGTCACTGGATATGGTATCATTCGTGCTGTGGTTAAGCGTGTGGTTAGTACAGCAGCAGTCGTGAATCTTTTCGACCCCAAGTTCTCTCAAAGTCTCCAGGTAAGACTATGACCCACTCGAAGACCTGAACTGTCGCGCGATTGATTTGTGCGACCTCACACTTTGCAGTCACTTAGTGAATGCGACAGTGCGTAAACGGACACGTTAAAACCCGTTGAGAGGGCTACGGACAGGTTGAGGGCTTCTGCGAGTCCAGGGTGAAGAGCGTGACGTGTCGACACACACTTATCTACGCTAAATTGAAGAGCGCGGAAAGAAGCGATTATATCTGATCCTGTCATTAGGGACAGATGAGCACCTTAAGAGCATCACCAACAACAAGCTGTATCTTATTGGAACTAGAAGCTCTCCATATTATAAGTGTAAGTAATGAGAATTCTAGAGCTAACTAGCAGCATCCAGTAGCATTATGTTTCAGAAGTGATATATGTGCTTTAGTGGCACCAACAAAGACATGAGTATACCTACTTTAACCTGGAATATGTATATCTATTGTGTTATGAAGGAGCCTATAGTGAGCAGTGTTCCAGATCAAACAATATTAAACACAGGGAACACGAACTTCGCATCAAATTATCACCTCTCTGTGCAGATATATTAATCACTCATGAGGGGAACCGCCCTACAAAGGGCGCGACAAGCATAACACCCAAAATTAACTCCGACACTATTCTCTGGAAGTTTCAATTGACATGAGTTGAAGACTAGCAGCTTTCGCCGAAAAGCACCTACTTCTTCCAACTCTTCATCATGGAATGCTCTTAATAATTGATGGAACAAACTTAGCTAAACAATCCAAATCAACACTCTATTATGGTAGTTATCTCAATTTTTGAAGTACGAGGTTATTCCCCGTTCGTTATATCTCCAAAATGTCCAATTATTTGGAAAAAATAGGTTCTCCACTCACTGACTACAAAATAAGTTCCTGTAAACGCTTGTCCCAATACATTCCTTTCTCTAATCAACCACTCTGGTATTTAAAAGGTATAAATATCGTCTAAAAAATTAAGATGGGATAAACTGTGGTTCAATAACCGGAATAAAAACAAGTGGAAGCGTGGTGACCGAGCGCCGTCAGAATCAAAACAATTAGAGAGCACTAGGCCCCTGTGACCCTCGGTTTTTCTTGAAATTAGCCCGTACTTCTTCAATTTCCTTCTTAAGAATAACATCGAACACAATTTTTAAGACTGTTGAAGTACTCTCTTTGCGAGAGCAATCAGAAACTGCAACCAAAGTGCCATGCCACACACAACCAATGAAAGAGTCACTCACAAAACAAATCCTCCTGGATGGTTGTCCTTCGGGGTTCAACTCTGCAAATAAGTTTATGTTATACTCACAGATCATTATTTTAACTATTGTCTTTAGAGTGTGTTCTATCCCCACCACCCCCCTACCAATTATATCCATATTCCTAGCTTTCTTTTGCTGAGTCAGCCAGTGCAGGTTTTACTTTTGGGTCCACAGACTTTCAACCAGGAAAGTGAAAAATTAGCCCCCATCCATAACATGGTTTAAGGAAAGGAATTTCCACACCTTAACTTTCTAAAAAGGAACACAATGTAATTGAATGCAGTTCCAAAGGTGACCTACTCATGATGCTCACAGTCCCTCCCTTTAAAGACTCTCATGCCTAACAGTCCCCCCCTTCCTTTCAGGACTCCACGTGGTCCCATCATTAATGCTACAGTGCCCCCCCCCCTTCCCCCCTCTCCCTTTTAAGACTCCCATAATGTTTCATTATTAGATGCTAACAGTTCTCCTTCAAGAACTCCATGTTTCAAATCATTTAAAATGCTACGTCCTCCTTAAGACTCCATATGTTTTATCAATTAGATGCTAACAGCCTTCCTTAAGATCCTCCATAATGTTTCTCCATCCCATAGATGCTACAAGTCCCTCTCCTTTGACTCCAATGGTTCATCATTAGAAGCTATCAGTCCTCCCTTTTAAGCTCCATAAATGTTCATCATAGATGCATTACAGTCCCCCTTTATCGAATCCATCATGTTTAAGAATGTGTCTGGAAAGCGCAACTAAACTACTATATGTCTGAACCTTATCCCTTTGTTTGAATAATATTTCATAATAATAATGTTATAACAAGTAAAACTAACTTTAATAAACTAGGGTTTAATCCTGCCAGGCCACCAACAAAATCGTTTCCTTTACCCCCTCTTAACGAAATCCGCTACAAGAATTAGCATTAGTAGGCCAATGTAACTGAAGGTAAATTGAAAATATTTAGAGACTAACTTATTTCTTGCCTACCCATCCGAAACTCACACTGCAAGCTCTGTTAGTGTGCAGTCATTTCAAAGTCGCTGTAAGTAAAGCTTGAACGTGTACAGTGTGAGTCCCCCCGTCGCTTAATACATAGAATCACACTGGCTTTACCAAAATCATCATTAGCAAAATGTTGTGGTAAAAGATTTTTGAAAAAAGTAAGGGTCCCAAACAGCTGCCTGGGGGAATCCTGATTCTAACCTTGAATTTTGTTGTACAGGCTTCCAATTAGATGAAACACTCTCTGTGTAGACAGGTAACGTCTGGGGTAGGTTAGGCCAGTAAACCTAAGATTGTTTTGGATTCCGAGCTGACAAGGTAAAACGTCCAGTTGTTCTTGTCCCTGAACCAAGGCGTTCACTGTTTCCTACCCGTCATTGAAATAAGAATTTTGTTCTTAACTGAAGTATATTGGCCCAAGTTTTACCATCCCATTCGCGACATACAGTACGGAAGTGATGAAAGGAGAAATGAGAAGAGAATTTTGTAGTAATAAGACATGGTTTATCCCACATATATATAATAGGCAAGCTGGGGCAAGAAGAAGGCTGAGGTTGAGTTGTAAGTCTGCCTTTTTTCTTCAGCCAGCAGACTATTTATGAAATCAAATAAAATGTTCCAGAGAGGTGGGAGCTCGGTGGATGAGACCTGCTTATCCCACAAAACACAGCCTAACAAATTATATCTATCAATCATACCCTAATACTCAGCCACTCACTCAAGCAAAGTGAGTGTAGGAAGGTGCTGGGTGTAGGCGTGGTTTCTCCTGCATAGTCATCTCATTCCCTAATAAGGCCCAGAATAGAAAGTCTGTGGAGAATTGTTTGGATGCCTTGATCTCCTGTTATTAAAAATAGATTTCCTATAGATCGACTTATTCGCAACAGAAGTTACCACAATCTTATATGTTTTCCCCAAATAAATGAGTTAAAAGTAAAGGGTACTTCGAGTATATGGCTGTGGTCGCTTAGTAAAACTAGAAACACACATATCAACCTGAGATATCATACAGGTGCCCTTACGCTTCTTACAACCTACACTTGATAGCGGCGGTTAGTTGATCACAAATGAGGTTGTCTTGGAGTGTTCTCGGCGTCGTCACAGGCCTGCTAGCCAGTGCCAGGACAGCACTCCTAAAAGTTCAGAGGTGCGGTAACCCTTAGAATCCTTAACAGTAGCGAAGAGCAAATAGGCGTGCGTATATAGAACGTGCCAGAAGCTCCAAGATTTCTCTGTATTCCTCAACAAATTCCAATCCCAGCCGTTTAGTCAGACACGACTAGTGAGCTCATAGTCACCCATGCGAATGAGATTTTTTTGCCTCAAACAATGCTCTCATCTGAGAAACCTTTGCCCCAAACTACATTTTAACTAATCATTCTTCATGGGTCTATTTTTATCCTGTGATTATGTTTGAGAGTGTAAGAAACGTTGGGGTCTCAGTATGCTCCCTCTATGTGACTTACCTCTTCAATACTTATCTCCAACTACAATTGAACTTCCAGCAATTCTGTTGTGCCAACACACTAACTGTTGCCGATCATTATGACACCCCGAAACACCCTAAAATCTATACGTGTCGGTTCCCCACATCCTCGTCACTACGTTCCTGGTGATCTCTATCCTACTGAACATAGCGTGTGCAGGAAATCAGTGTAGGACCAGTAGATCTTGATTTGCACGCCGGATCAAATCCGACGTGGACTCAATTCCCTTTGAGGACAATGTTTATGACAGGTCATTTTATAATGGTGTCGTCTATGCCTGAATTACGGATTCACCGTGAGGAGAGACTTAGCGATCTGTGCATTACATAGGACCAGCGCAGCGGAACAGGTGCTCGTCATACACACCACGGAACCCAACAAATTTATTATGTTACACCCTGCAGATAGAATTGAGAGGTGGAACATGGCGGAACGCTACAGGAACAAAAGCGTTGAGGCAGAACTAGACGGCCAAACTCATGGAATGTTGTTTTTTGAGCGCTACTAAGTTGAAAATCTATGCTCTCCCAGATGAGGAAGTAGGAGGAAGATCACTGTTTGGCGTCTTTGTGCTTCTAAGATATGGCTACATTCGTGATAACCTCTCCAGAGAGGGAGAGTGAGAATCGAGCTGACGATGTTGTCACTTGGATGGTGCTGTATATAATCTAGCTGTTCTAATAACGAGATTCTGCAGCCACTCAGACGAAGAAGAGAGAGGATAGTGAATAGAGAGTCAAAAGTACATGATATGTCTGTGCCCTTATGTAGAATTCATTCTCACAGACGCAACTAGAAAGAGGTATGGACAAGTGCGTTGTTGCGTGGCTTCCGTGTGCTCTATTGAATCAAGTGTCCTCTCGCAAGGAGCTAGAGGAAGCATGCACGGAGGCCAAAGATCCAGCTCATGACATGTTAGAAATGATATATATTTTCCAATGTTATGTAGAGTAAGTAGGAGTTCGCCACAAAAGTTGGTTTATTCATGCTCTAGGATTTTCATTCTCTCTCACAGGAACGAGTACTAGGGGAATTCGCCTATATCCTTCTGTCATTCATTTTTTTCGAAACGCCTTATCTCTCAGGCCTCTGATTCAACTGCTTATTGTCTATCCAGGCCGAGGGAAATGAATGACTCTTGGAAGAGTCTATGAGCTTGCATTATCTGTATATCTAGAATATTGAAATCGCAAATCACGAAATGATCATACCATACCAAGCCCATTCATGGGCGATGGGTTAAGCCCAAAGAGGGATCATAGAAAAATCTGGCATTCTTCTCCACTGCCTTGTCAGAAGTCACAATACAAGTGCACGTGCGCTTTGGTATGCCATTTAGATCCGAGCTCGCATGGGAACAATAAAAAACGCTATTTGTATCTCAAACCCAAAACGTTTTGTCAGACGAATTAGAAAGTTGGAGCTATTTGTAAAGACGTGCGTGACCTGCGTTAGTGCGGTCTCCGGAGTGCCGATATTGTGAGCACTAGAGGGAATAGCCAGCATAGCGGGAATCACTGGCGACTTCCCGACAACGCGGTCACTTCGCGCCACGTCTTTATGCCTCATGTGTCGTCATTCACTGTCGGCAATATATTTGAGGAAGTGTTGGGTCAGAGTCATGGGCCAAAATATTGGTCTAATTGTCTGAGAAACATAGAGCAAATTCTACTATACTATAAAGTATCTATATAATTTGGAACACCAACACCACCAGGACAGGGTATATGCGTGGACGGCAAGAAGATGATTCGAGATGTCTAAATTCAGGGCTACGAGATGGTAATTATAATATAACAAATAAACGCCCGTTATTTCTCATACGCAAGTAAATTGTATCAAGAAAAGTGTTAAAGTGTAACATGTAAAAGTGGAAGGTGTATGCAATTTGTACTAACTCTCTGAACCTCATGATTTAACCAACACAAATGCATCGCTCTACAAATGCGCTGTCCCACTAAGCCACGTGAAAGAGTTACCGTTCGCTCGCCACTTTCAAAGTCTCACATCTACGAGCCGCTCGAGATGCCATAAAACAAGACTACCGCACGTAAAGACAGCCTGAAGCGAAAGTAAGGTAATCTGGCTTAGGAAATGACCTAATTTTTTGACGCAAGATGATAAACTAGGAGCTGACTTAAGAAATGAATAGACGTCCATCTATCTGATAGAGTACATAACTTGACTTGGCGTGTTTGTATAATCAATCTTGTGAGCTACCAAAATTATTTCAATTTGTTTCTATTATTCTTCAGTGTATCGTGCAGCCTCTGACGCTTTTGATCCACTAGCTTTTGTCACTCGAGTCTAGTATAGGTTTATAGAAGCCCTATCCAATAGCCAGTTGTCGCCTATTGAGACATGATATTGAAGTAGAGAAGAGGACACATTGAGAGAAAAGATCGTAGGGAGAAGAGAAGACCTTGATTGTGAGAGAAGCCAGAGAGAGAGAAGGCCCGCGAAGAGAGAGAGAAAAGATGAGAGACGCCAGAGACCGAGCACACAGGACAGACGAAGCACGAGAGGAGAAGTAGGAGGTTATGTGAAAGACGAACCCGCGACGATGGGGGTTGAGATAACCTTGGAACAGGTTAAACAGCAACTGGGACCCAGTTTGAAGCTTTTCCTTCTTCGAATGGGCGCAAAGCGTGATTTCACCAGCCCTTTCTCCAGTGAGATTAGTTTAATATTAATCAGGGTCTGGAGTTTAGCTTTGCCTGTTTCAACAGTCTTGTGAGAGAGTGGGAGGGTTCCCTTGAAACTGGGGCAGAACAATGTAAACATTCCATGAATGTTAGGGAAAAATTGTTGTTTGTAAAAACAAGCAACCTACAAGTCCAGATTATCGTTGAAACTTTTTCTCTCTAAATCAACTTTCATCAAGGCCAGGCACCGCTCTGGGCGGGGAGGCGGCGGCGCGCTCGGCGGCCGACCCGGGGCGGCGGCCGCGTTAGAGCCGCCCCTGGTGCCGCTTCCGCCCAGCTGGGCCCCCGGGCACTCCACGCACGTGCGCACCCACTCCTGCTGAAGCGAGAGCGAGAGATTCTAAGAGAGGGACATTTCAGAGAGATTGAGAAAGAAGAAAGAGAGGACATTCAGAGATTGGAGAGAAGAGAGGGGACATTCGAGATTGAGCTGGGTGAAGCACTTAATTTAAAGCTTATTGATCCTTAAATTGTATATGAAGATAGATGCATCCCAAATGTCCCCCTACTTCCTATAGTCAGGGACATTCAACTCGACCCTACGAGGTCCGGAGCCTGATAGCTTTTTAATCTGATAAACGAATTGCACACCTGGTGTCCCAGGACTAAATCTCCTGATTAGAGGGGGAAACAATGAAGAAATGCAGTGGAAACTGGCTTCCAGAGTTGAGTTGGAGAGCCCTACGTAGTGTACTACGGAGGGAAATAGGGTTCCATAGGGCTTCTGGTCTAAAGAGTAGTGCACTACGGAGGGATATGTGCAAGTAGGGCTCTGGTCTAAAAGTAGTGCACTACAGGAGGGACTAGGGTGCCATAGGGCCTCTGGTCTAAAGGTAGTGCACTACGGGAGGGAATAGGGTGCCATAGGGCTCTGGTTCTAAAGTAGTGCACTACGGAGGGAATAGGGTGCCAATAGGGCTCTGGGTTAAAGTAGTGCACTACGGAGGGAATAGGGGTCCCATAGGGCTCTGATCTAAAGTAGTGCACTACGGAGGGAATAGGGTTCCATAGGGCATGGTCCTAAGTAGTGCACTACGGAGGGAGTAGGGTGCCATAAGGGCTCTGGTCTGTCTGTCCTGTCTGTCTGTTCGTCTGTCTGTCTGTGCTGTCTGTCTGTCTGTCCTGTCTGTCTGTCTGTCTGTCCTGTCTGTCTGCCTTGTCAGGATAGACCCGTTCACACCGAGGACTCTATTACATCTGTAATCTGTACAGCTGAAGGTTGTGTGACCTAACTGAAAGGTCACCTCCCATTGGGGCAGAGATACGCAGCGGTGCCCGTGAAATGGAGTCTCTGCTAACACGGGAACATTTCCTTTTAGATTCAACCACGCCGGACTTCAGCCATACAGATTGAACCCGGACCTTTAGGTCGCATCAACTGATTCCAACGCATTTGACACAACGATTGTGATAACATTTCATATATATTTTTTTTCCTAACACTTCAATCTTCTGTTGTATCACAACCGTTGTACCAAATGTGTTGTACACCAGTTTGTACGGCTCGAGTGTGGGGTCATATAGAGGAGAGGAAGGTTGTTAGCATTAGCTATTATAAGAGGTTATAAGCTATAGCTGTTGAAGAGGTTATAAGCTCTATCTGTTGGAAGAGATTATAAGCTCTATCTGTTGGAAGAGGTTATAAGCTCTATCTGTTGGAAGAGGTTATAAGCTCTAGTTGTTGGAAGAGGTTATAAGCTCTTCTAGTTGGAAGAGGTTATAAGCTTATCTGTTGGAAGAGGTTATAAGCTCTAGTTGTTGGAAGAGTTATAAGCTCTAGCTCATCACATACAGCAGTATACAGTATATGACCAGGAGGGTTTCTAAAGCCTAATTCATACCGTACACAAAAACACAACGCAATTAGTTACTCAAAATCGCCATACTACATAGTGTGTCGAGTTACAAACTCCGGAGCTGCGCACATTTGCGTATTTTTGCTATGCAAGTACACAGAACAGCCATTTTGCAAATATGATGGCATTATTGTGTACGGTCCACATCAGGCTCAACATAGAGACTTGTGACTGGCCACAAGGAAGAAGAACAGGTAGCATGCTAGCAGATACCCATAGACTTCCAGTCATTGCGCTAACACGTGTTAGCATTGGCTCACGAAACTACCTTTTAACTTCCTTCACACTGGACACAGAGACATTAAAATGCTATCCATGAGTTCATCTGACTCTGGGAAGTAGATGAAGGGCCTCATTGCCAGAATCCCAAGTATCCCTTTAATAACAATATATAAATCAACAGACATGGTAATTACAAGCAACTAATTGGCTGAAATAGCACCCTGTTCCCTATAAAGTGCACTACCGCTACTTTAGTGCTCTATTGTGGTCCAAAATAGTGGGTTATATAGTGGAACGGGGTGCCATTTGGGGCCGAATGAATTGTTTCTTAACTGGTCTTCAGACGAGGTGGTTTTCTTACTTTGCAATATATCAACAAACAACTTTTGCAGTGTTTTCAACATCTATCATGTCCTATTGCTCATCTGTTCAAGGCCTCTCCTTTATGGCTCTATGTTTCAGAGAACAATTCTGGACATCAATACAGAATACAGCTATAGAATAGTCATCAATACAGAATACAGCTATAGAATTACAGTCATCAATACAGAATAAAGCTATAGAATTCGAGACATCATACAGAATACAGCTATAGAATTCGAGACATCAATACAGAATACAGCTATAGAATTCTGGACATTAATACAGAATACAGCTATAGAATTCTGGATATCAATACAGAATACAGTATAATTCGGGACATTAATACAGAATACAGCTATAGAATTCTAGACATCAATACAGAATACAGCTATAGAATTCTAGACATCAATAACAGAATACAGCTATAGAATGCTGGATATTAATACAGAATACAGCTATAGAATTCTGGACATCAATACAGAATACAGCTATAGAATGCTGGATATTAATACAGAATACAGCTATAGAATTCTGGACATTAATACAGAATACAGCTATAGAATTCTGGATATTAATACAGAATACAGCTATAGAATTCTGGACATTTAATACAGAATACAGCTATAGAATTCTGGACATATAAGAATACAGCTATAGAATTCTGGACATTAATACAGAATACAGCTATAGAATTCTAGACATTAATACAGAATACAGCTATAGAATTCTAGACATTAATAAAGATACAGCTATAGCTCTGAGTGCGCTGCTTATTTGTTGGGTTAAGTTGCCCCTAAATACTGATATTGGGCAGTTTTGCTAGCCTGGATCCCACATCTCTGTGTTATCTTGCCCC
>NC_036856.1:38780827-38794355 GCF_002910315.2 Salvelinus sp. IW2-2015 | reverse complement strand
AGACATCAATTACAGAATACAGCTTATAGAATTCTAGGACATCAATACAGAATACAGCTATTAGAATGCTGGATATTAATACAGGATACAGCTATAGAATCTGGAACATTCGAATACACGAATACAGCTATAGAATGACTAGTGATATAATTACAGAATACAGCTATAAATTCTGGACATTTAATACAGAATACAGCTATTAGACATTCTGGACGTGATTTCTTCATAGCATGACCGGTTACAGGTCCTCATAGAGCATGCGAAGTCACCGTTAATACCGAACACTAGCTACTAGCAATTCTGGATTATTAATACAGAGATAACATTATTAGCAATTCTGGATATTGATACAGAATACAGCTATAGGAATTCTGGACATAATACACGAAACAGCCTTAATCTGGACTAATAGGATTCGCTTATTGACATTAATACAGAATGACCAGCTATTAGAAGGGAATTCTAGACCATTTCAATACAGAATACAGGCTATAGAATCTCTAGACATTTAATACAGAATACAGCTATAGCTCGCTGAGTGCGCTGCGATCATTCATCTTTCGTGGGTTAAGGTTTGTCCCCTTAAAATCGACCTGTATTGGGCAGTTTCTTTGTGGCAGCTGGATCCCACCATGCTCTCGTGATTAGTCTTGTCCGAGTGTAAACAGAGTGTAGCTTCCCTTCCTAAACTCCCAGCTTGAGTGTGAGGAAGGAAGCGTATACGGTGTTACACTACGCCTCTTTGGATTGGGTTTCTTCTTCACACGTCGTCGCCCGTGAAAACCTTGTACACCCTTACTCTCCAGTTGCTTAACGGTCTCATGTGTGGGAGAGTGGCGAGGAGCCATGTGCGGAGAGTTGCGGAGCGTGTGAAGTAAGTTGGGATGGCAATTCCATAACGAGTTGGCAAGAGAGCAACAACACACGGGCACCCAGGCTAATACTTTAGTATATCACCTAGCCTGGGCACCAATCTGATTGTGCTAACATTCCACACCTTGTAGTGTGTTGTCATATGTTTGGCTGTGGCGAGGAGTGTAATGATGGCAAAAACTGATTCGGGACCAGGCTTACCAAAACACTTTAGAAGTGGGGGACAACCTGCACCTATATTTTTAACATGTTCCTGTTCTGAATCAGTCGCAGATCACTGCTCCTTTACATGAAATGTCTTTCTTCAAGGTTTTTGGTTTTGTATAGTGTGCTCTGTGCTATCGGTCTAGTCACGTTGGCTTTTCTCAATATTAAGCTCATATGCAAAGTTGTTTCTCCTTTTTTAGATGATGTGGGGTATTTTACATTCTTGAAAGGACTTTAATAGTAAGAGTTTGAACCCAGTCACAACGATAAGGAAATATGAGGCTCCAGTCAGAAGGAGTGTAATATTATAGGGAATAGGGGAAGATTTGGACGCACAATTACGTTACACACTTAGGGTTGAAATGTATTTAAATACGGAGCTTTTTTTATTTATTTATGAAGAGAAAATCTTTGATTTCAAGCTGCTTCTATGTGTTTGTGTCTTTGTAACGATGAAAGATAAACCTTGCGTTTTTCTCCGTTTGTATATTTGACGGAACACAGGAACAATGTAACTGAGTTTGCGTCCAAAATAGCAACCTATCCTCTATGTAGTGCCCTACATATGACAGGCTCTGGTCTAAAGTAGGGCACTAATATAGGGAATAGGTGCTCCGTTTGGGACACAGAGGAGAAATGTGACCGATCATCATCTTTACCTCACTGAGGGAATTTTCAGGGATTGTTTTTGACAATATGCATCTTCATACCCGTTCAATACCTGTTTCATACCCGTTCAATAAATCGTTCAATACTCGTTCAATACCTGTTTCAATACCGTTCATACCGTTCAATACCTCGTTTTCATACCGTTTCATACTCGTTAGACCTGTTAACGTGTGGGATACATTTAGAACACGATGCCATCTATAAACAATGTGTAGAAAACTGTCAACGGGCAGTTGATACTTCCTGATGTTAAAGACGTTGACCATAGTATTTTGTATAGTGAAATGGAAACCTGTTTATACGACAAATAAATATTGAATAATATTTTCTTTAACATGTGTAATCTGCTCTTATGTGGGTTAATGTATGGTGATAACGTGGTTATGTGTGTAACAGGTAACTGGAGGTGAGCTATATCTAGCTCCTATTTCCATTACCCATGGATCTGAGATACCCCATCTAGTTATAGACATGCTGATATACCCCATCTAGTTCTAGACATGCTGATATACCCATTAGTTTAGACATGCTGAATACCCCTTCTAGTTCTAGACATGCTGATATACCCCATCTAGTTCATGTATAGACATGCTGATATACAACCAGTGGCTGTCAGTCACACAGCCACTTCAGGAGAGCTGTCTTCTTTTCTTTATTGTCATTTTCATATTAAAATGTGAATCAGTAGTTTTAACTCAACACTCAACAAAATATTGAATTCTACATCTACATTCAATAGAAGTGAGTGATTCTGTTGATGTTGATGAACGAGCTGCCTGCCTGGTTTAGAAAGAATAACACTAGTCTGGTGAAGATGACCTGGCTGCCTGCCTGGTTAGAATAAACACTAGTCTGGTGATGATGAACCTGGCTGCCTGCCTGGTAGTAAATACACTAGTCTGGTGATGATACCTGGCTCTGCCTTGGTTAGAATAACACTAGTCTGGTTGAAGATGACCTGGCTGCCTGCCTGGTTAGAATAACACTAGTCTGGTGATGATGACCTGGCTGCCTGCCTGGTTAGAATAACACTAGTCTGGTGAAGATGACCTGGCTGCCTGCCTGGTTAGAATAACACTAGTCTGGTGAAGATGACCTGGCTGCCTGCCTGGTTAGTAAATAACACTCGTCTGGTGATTGATGACCTGGCTGCCTCCTGGTTAGAATAACACTAGTCTGGTGAGTATGACCTGGCTGCCTGCCTGTGTAATAACTAGCTGGTGATATGACCAGGCTGCCTGCTGGTTAGAATAACACTAGTCTGGTGATGATGACCTGGCTGCCTGCCTGGTTAGAATAACACTAGTCTGGTGAAGATGACCTGGCTGCCTGCCTGTGGTTTAGAATAACACTAGTCTGGTGATGATGACCTGGTTGCCTGCCTGTGTTAAAATAACACTAGTCTGGTGATGATGACCAGGCTGCCTGCCTGGTTAGAATAACACTAGTCTGGTGAAGATGACCTGGCGCCTGCCTGGTTAGAATAACACATAGTCTGGTGATGATGACCTGGCTGCCTGCTGGTTAGATAACACTAGTCTGGTGAAGATGACCTGGCTGCCTGCCTGGTTAGAATAACACTAGTCTGGTGATGATGACCTGGCTGCCTGCCTGGTTAGAATAACACTAGTCTGGTGATGATACCTGGCTGCCTGCTGGTTTGTAGAAATAACACTAGTCTGGTGAAGCATGACCTGGCTGCCTGCCTGGTTAGAATAACACTAGTCTGGTGATGATGACCTGGCTGCTGCCTGCCTGGTTAGAATAACACTAGTCTGGTGAAGATGACCTGGCTGCCTGCCTGCTGTGTTAGTAAATAACACTAGTCTGGGTATGATGACCAGGCTGCCTGCCTGGTTAGAATAACACTAGTCTGGTGATGATGACCTGGCTGCCTGCCTGGTTAGAATAACACTAGTCTGGTGAAGATGACCTGGCTGCCCTGCCTGGTTAGAAATAACACTAGTCTGGTGATGATGACCTGGCTTGCCGCGTTATTAGAAATAACACTAGTCTGGTGAGATGACCTGGGTTGCCTGCCTGGTTAAGAAATAACACTTACTGGTGATGCTGACCAGGCTGCCTGCCTGTGTTGAGATAACACTAGTCTGGAGAATTCTATAGCTGTATTCTGTATTGATATCCAGAATTCTATAGCTGTATTCTGTATTAATGTCCAGAATTCTATAGCTGTATTCTGTATTGATGTCTCGAATTCTATAGCTGTATTCTGTATTGATGTCTCGAATTCTATAGCTTTATTCTGTATTGATGACTGTAATTCTATAGCTGTATTCTGTATTGATGACTGTAATTCTATAGCTGTATTCTGTATTGATGTCCAGAATTGTTCTCTGAAAACATAGAGCCATAAAGGAGAGGCCTTGAACAGATGAGCAATAGGACATGATAGATGTTGAAAACACTGCAAAAGTTGTTTGTTGATATATTGCAAAGTAAGAAAAACCACCTCGTCTGAAGACCAGTTAAGAAACAATTCATTCGTCCCCAAATGGCACCCCGTTCCACTATATAACCCACTATTTTGGACCACAATAGAGCACTAAAGTAGCGGTAGTGCACTTTATAGGGAACAGGGTGCTATTTCAGCCAATTAGTTGCTTGTAATTACCATGTCTGTTTTGATTTATATATTGTTATTAAAGGGATACTTGGGGATTCTGGCAATGAGGCCCTTCATCTACTTCCCCAGAGTCAGATGAACTCATGGATAGCATTTTAATGTCTCTGTGTCCAGTGTGAAGGAAGTTAAGAGGTAGTTTCGTGAGCCAATGCTAACACGTGTTAGCGCAATGACTGGAAGTCTATGGGTATCTGCTAGCATGCTACCTGTTCTTCTTCCTTTGGGCCAGTCACAAGTCTCTATGTTGAGCCTGATGTGGACCGTACACAATAATGCCATCATATTTGCAAAATGGCTGTTCTGTGTACTTGCATAGCAAAAATACGCAAATGTGCGCAGCTCCGGAGTTTGTAACTCGACACAACTATGTAGTATGGCGATTTTGAGTAACTAATTGCGTTGTGTTTTTGTGTACGGTATGAATTAGGCTTTAGAAACCCTCCTGGTCATATACTGTATACTGCTGTATGTGATGAGCTAGAGCTTATAACCTCTTCCAACAACTAGAGCTTATAACCTCTTCCAACAGATAGAGCTTATAACCTCTTCCAACAGATAGAGCTTATAACCTCTTCCAACAACTAGAGCTTATAACCTCTTCCAACAGATAGAGCTTATAACCTCTTCCAACAGATAGAGCTTATAATCTCTTCCAACAGATAGAGCTTATAACCTCTTTCAACAGCTATAGCTTATAACCTCTTATAATAGCTAATGCTAACAACCTTCCTCTCCTCTATATGACCCCACACTCGAGTCGTACAACTGGTGTACAACACATTTGGTACAACGGTTGTGATACAACAGAAGATTGAAGTGTTAGGAAAAAATATATATAAATTGTATCACAATCGTTGTGTCAAATGCGTTGGACATCAGTTGTGCGACCTAAAGGTCCGGGTTCAATCTGTATGGCTGAAGTCCGGCGTGGTTGAAATCTAAAAGGAAATGTTCCCGTGTTAGCAGAGACTCCATTCACGGGCACCGCTGCGTATCTCGGCCCAATGGGAGGTGACCTTTCAGTTAGGTCACACAACCTTCAGCTGTACAGATTACAGATGTAATAGAGTCCTCGGTGTGAACGGGGTCTATTCCTGACAGGCAGACAGACAGACAGACAGACAGACAGACAGACAGACAGACAGACAGACAGACAGACAGACAGACAGACAGACAGACAGACAGACCAGAGCCCTATGGCACCCTACTCCCTCCGTAGTGCACTACTTTAGACCAGAGCCCTATGGAACCCTATTCCCTCCGTAGTGCACTACTTTAGATCAGAGCCCTATGGGACCCTATTCCCTCCGTAGTGCACTACTTTAGACGCGAGAGCCGCTATGGCACCCTATTCCTCCGTAGTGCACTACTTTAACAGAGCCCTATGGCCCCTATTCCTCCGTAGTGACTACTTTAGACCAGAGCCCTATGGCACCCTAGTCCCTCCGTAGTGCACTACTTTAGACCAGAGCCCTATTGCACTATTCCTCGCGTAGTGCACTCTACTTTAGACAGAGCCCTATGGAACCCTATTCCCTCCGTAGTACACTACGTAGGGCTCTCCAACTCAACTCTGGAAGCCAGTTCCACTGCATTTCTTCATTGTTTCCCCTCTAATCAGGGAATGATTTAGTCCTGGGACACCAGGTGTGCAATTCGTTATCAGATAAAAACTATCAGGCTCCGGACCTCGTAGGGTCAGAGTTGAATGTCCCTGATATAGGAAGTAGGGGGGACTTTGGGATGCATTCTAATATACAATTAAGGATAATAAGCTTTAAATTAAGTGCTTCACCCAGCTCAATCTCTGAATGTCCCTCTCTTCTTCTCTCAATCTCTGAATGTCCCTCTCTTTTCTCTCAATTCTCTGAATGTCCCTCTCTGAATCTCTCTAGGTCTCGCTCTCGCTCTCGCTCTCGCCTCTCTCTCTCTCTCTCCTCCTCTCTCGTCTCTCTCTCTCTCTCTCTCTCTCTCTCTCTCTCTCTCTCTCTCCATGTCTCTCTCTCTCTTCTCTCTCAATGTCTCTCTCTCTTCAATTGCCCAAGAAACGATAGGCTTCACCACTGTGCAAACTGTGCATTAGGGTCATCTTTACAAACATAGAAAAGAAATTACAAAAACAACCAGAATATTATCAAAATAGTTATTTTCTGTTGTATTCTCGCTCTCTCTACTTTAGTTATACGTATCTCCTTCAGCTGTTAGTGGTGTTTTTGTACAGGTAAGAGTATAGTAGTAGACATACATGCATTTGTGTGTAAATATATTCAAATATACAAATGCATACATACATACATACATTCATACTGATAATACGTTATTTAATTACATTGCTATTAGCATCACTTGAGGCAGACTTGTGTTTTGTTTTAATAATAACTTAAGTTTGTTCAAAAAATTGACAACATCAATAAGGGAGACCAGCTCCAAACGGGTGAATCCAGGACCCTCCAACACATTGGCACCACACATCAGCATCATCATCATCATCAAAACGTTGTTGATGATGCGCTTGTCCAAGAGGACGACAATGAATTCAATCAATGACTGCCAGGAAGATCCATTATCTGTGTTACCCATCTTTGTATGAATTCTCTGTACGGTTCTGTTCTGTATGAATCAGTTCTACATCTAGGACTTCCTTCCTTAGACATAAAATAACAGGCTGGTCAAAAAGATGACAAGATAAGGCGCTTCCCAGACCGCTGTGGAGATGAACCAGCAGAACACACTTCCTCCTTTCCTCTCTGAGAATGATTCAACAAGCCAAGACAGACTTCCTCCTCTCTTCCTCTCTGAGAATGATTCAACAAGCCAGACAGACTTCCTCCTCTTCCTCTCTGAGAATGATTCAACAGCAGACAGACTTCCTCCTCTTCCTCTCTGAGAGACCAATGATTAAACAGCCAGCCAGACTTCCTCTTCCTCTCTGAGAGACAAATGCTTCAACAAGCAAACAGACTTCCTCCTCTCTCTCTCTGAGAATGATTCAAAAGCCAAAAACACTTCATTTGGCGTCTGTTCTGCCCTGTCCTCTTCCATGTCCATCACTCCCAGACCAGTCCGCTGTCAAAGCCAGCCAGCCTCTGACGATCAGAAGATAAACATTCACATCCAAGTTGGCCGCTCAAGTCTCGCCCCCCCGCTTTCATGTAGATTCCAGCGTGTCGAGCTGGAAACACGTTATGATTGGTTGGCGTGGTGAAAAACAGGTCATTGGTGGAGTGTGGTTGTCACATGGGCTACTGACCCAACGTTCTCTCAAAGTCCAGAACTGACCCATGAAGTTGAAGTTGGGCGAGATGTTGGACTCTTGCGTTTGACGAAGTCGTAGGCGTCGTTGAGCGACAGGTTGAGCTTGCTGCATACAGGTGTAGGCCACGGTGACCGTTACAGCGACTGATCCCTGCCAGCAGTGCACCAGGACACCCACACTTTTTGGAACGAGCTTCATCTGGAAGAGAGAAGGTAGAGATCAGTTTGAGGTGTTTTTTTAATGCCACACAAATGAGTTTTACTTACTTTATTGAACTTGTGTGAAGCCTTTGAGTGTTCAGAAAATATTTAAAGGGAACAGCTCCACCAACTCCACCTCTCTGGAGTTTCTAATGAGGAACAGCTACCACCAACTCCACTCTCTCTGGAGTTTATAATGGAGGGAACAGCTTCCACCAACTCCACCTCTCTGGAGTTTATATGAGGGAACAGCTACACCAACTCCACCTCTTTGGAGTTTATAATGAGGGAACAGCTACCACCAACTCCAACCTCTCAGGAGTTTATAATGAGAGAACAGCTACACCAACTCCACCTCTCAGGAGTTTTAATGAGGGGACACAGCTACACCACTACACCTCTTGGAGTTTTTATAATGAGGGGAACAGCTACACCAACTCCACCTCTCTGGAGTTTATAATGAGGGAACAGCTACACCAACTCCACCTCTCTGGAGTTTATAATGAGAGAACAGCTACACCAACGTTTTAGGTTATTGTCCTGCTGAAAAGTGAATTAATCTCCCAGTGTCAGGTTGAAAGCAGACTGAACCAGGTTTTCCTCTAGGATTTTGCCTGTGCCTTGCTCCATATCCTGAAAAACTCTCCAGTCCTTAACGATTACAAGCATACCCATAACATGATGCAGCCACCACTATGCTTTAAAATATGGAGAGTGTTACTCAGTAATTTGTTGTATTGGATTTGCCTCAAACATAACACTTTGTCCTCAGGACAAAAGGTTAATTGCTTTGCCACATTTTTTTGCAGTATTACTTTTGTGCCTTGTTGCAAACAGAATGCATGTTTTGGAATATTTGTATTCTGTACAGGCTTCCTTCTTTTCACTCTGTCATTTAGGCTAATATTGTGGAGTAACTACAATGTTGTTGATCCATCCTCATTTTTCTCCTGTCACAGCCATTAAACTCTGGAACTGTTTTAAAGTCACCCTTGGTCTCATGGTGAAATCCCTGAGCGGTTTCCTTCCTCTCCTGCAACTGAGTTTGGAAGGACTCCTGTATCTTTGTAGTGACTGGTTGTATTGATACACCATCCAAAGTGTAATTAATTATTGCACCATGCTCAAAGGGATATTCAATGTCTGTTCTGTTTACCTATCCACCAATACAGTGCCTTGCAAAAGTATTCATCCCCCTTGGTTGCATTACACCCTGTAATTTATATGGATTTTTATTTGGATTTCATGTAATAGACATACACACAATAGTCAAAATTGGTGAAGTGAAATGAAAAAAATAACTTGTTTCAAAGATTTTTTTAAAATGGAAAAGTGGTGTGTGCATATGTATTCACCCCCTCTGCAATGAAGCCCCTAAATAAGATCTGGTGCAACCAATTACCTTCAGAAGTCACATAATTAGTGAAATAAAGTCCACCTGGGTGCAATCTAAGTGTCATATGATCTGAGTATATATACACACATGTTCTGAAAGGCCCCAGATTCTGCAACACCACCAAGCAAGCGGCACTATCAAGATCAAGGAGCTCGCCAAACAGGCCAGGGACAAAGTTGTGGAGAAGTACAGATCAGGGTTGGGTTCTAAAAAAATATCCTAAACGTTTAACATCCCACGGAGCACCATTAAATCCATTAATAAAAAATGGAAAGAATATGGCACCACAACAAACCTGGCAAGAGAGGGCCGCCCACCAAAACTCACGGACCAGGCAAGGAGGGCATTAATCAGAGAGACAACAAAGAGACCAAAGATAACCCTGAAGGAGCTGTAAAGCTCCACAGCGGCGATTGGAGTATCTGTCCATAGGACCACTTTAAGCCGTACACTCCACAGAGCTGGGTTTACGGAAGAGTGGCCAGAAAAAAGCCATTGCTTAAAGAAAAAAATAGGCAAACACATTTGGTGTCCGCCAAAATGCAGGTGGGAGACTCCCCAAACAGATAGAAGAAGGTACTCTGGTCAGATGAGACTAAAATGTAGCTTTTTGGCCATCAAGAAAAATGCTATGTCTGGCGCAAACCCAACATCTCTCATCGTCAGGGACTGGGAAACTGGTCAGAAATGAAGGAATGATGGATGGTGCTAAATACAGGGAAATTCTTGAAGGAAACCTGTTTCCGTTTTCCAGAGATTAGAGACTGGGACGGAGGTTCACCTTCCAGCAGGACAATGACCCTAAGCATACTGCTAAAGCAACACTTGAGTGGTTTAAGGGGAAACATTTAAATGTCTTGGAATGGCCTAGTCAAAGTCCAGACCTCAATCCAATTGAGAATCTGTGGTATGACTTAAAGATAGCTGGAGCAGTTTTGCCTTGAAAAATTGGCAAAAATCCCAGTGGCTAGATGTGCCAAGCTTATAGATACATACCCCAAGAGACTTGCAGCTGTAATTGCTGCGAAAGGTGGCTCGGCAAAGTATTGACTTTTGGGGGGTGAATAGTTAGTTAGTGAATAATAGTTTTTTTTGTCTTAGTTCTTGTTTGTTTCACAATAAAAAGTATTTTGCATCTTCAAAGTGGTAGGCATGTTGCATAAATCAACTGATACAAACCCCCCAAAAATCTATTTTAATTCCAGGTTGTAAGGCATCAAAATAGGAAAAATGCCAAGGGGGTGAATACTTTCGCAAGCCACTGTAGGTGCCCTTCTTGGCAAGGAATTGGAAGACCTCCCTGGCCTTTGTGGTTGAATAGGTGTTTGAAATTCACTTCTCAACTGAAGGACCTTACAGATAATTGTATGTGTGGGGTAGAGAGATGAGGTAGTCATTAAAAACTCATGTTAAACACTGGAGGTTTTACTAGCCACAAAGGGGTTGAATACTTATTGACTCAAGACAGCTTTTCATGTTTTATTTATTTGTAAAGATTTCGAAAAACAATTATTCCACTTTGTCATTATGAGGTGTGTAGGCCAGTGACACAAAATCTCTATTTGATCTATTTTAAATTTAGGCTGTAACACAACAGCATGTGGAAAAAGTCAAAGGGTGTGAATATTTTCTGAAGGAAATAAATGACCCACGTTCAGAACTAAATGACCCACGTTCAGAACTAAATGACCCACGTTCAGAACTAAATGACCTATATCCAGAAATAAATGACCTATATTCAGAACTAAATGACCTATATTCAGAACTAAATGACCTATATCCAGAACTAAATGACCTATATTCAGAACTACAGTTGAAGTCGGAAGTTTACATACACTTAGGTTGTAGTCATTAAAACTCGTTTTCCAACCACTCCACAAATTTCTTGTTAACAAACTATAGTATTGGAAGGTCGTTTAGGACATCTACTTTGTGCATGACACAAGTAATTTTTTCAAAAATTGTTTACAGACAGATTATTTCACTTATAATTCACTGTATCACAATTCCAGTGGGTCAGAAGTTTACATACACTAAGTTGACTGTGCCTTTAAACAGCTTGCAACATTCCAGAATATGATGTCATGGCTTTAGAAGCTTCTAATTGACATAATTTGAGTCAATTGGAGGTGTACCTGTGGATGTATTTCAAGGCCTACCTTCAAACTCAGTGCCTCTTTGCTTGACATCATGGGAAAATCTAAAGAAATCAGCCAAGACCTCAGAAAAAAACTTGTAGAAATCCACAAGTCTGGTTCATCCTTGGGAGCAATTTTCAAATGCCTGAAGGTACCACATTCATCTGTACAAACAATAGTACACAAGTATAAACACCATGGGACCACGCAGCTTTCAAACCGCTCAGGAAGGAGACTAGAAGGAGACTAGAAGATGAACGTACTTACTTCCTAGAGATGAACGTACTTTGGTGCAAAAAGTGCAAATCAATCCCAGAACAACAGCAAAGGACCTTGTGAAGATGCTGGAGGAAACAGGTACAAAAGTATCTATATCCACAGTAAAACAAGTCCTACAACAACATAACCTGAAAGGCCACTCAGCAAGGAATAAGCTACTGCTCCAAAACCGCCATTAAAAAAGCCAGACTACGGTTTGCAACTGCACATGTGGACAAAGATCGTACTTTTTGTAGAAATGTCCTCTGGTCTGATGAGACAAAAATAGAACTGTTTGCCCATAATGACCATCGTTATGTTTGGATGAAAAAGGGGGGCTTGCAAGCCGAAGAACACCATCCCAACCGTGAAGCACGGGGGTGGCAGCATCATGTTGTGGGGATGCTTTGCTGCAGGAGGGACTGGTGCACTTCACAAAATAGATGGCTTCATGATGGAGGAAAATTATGTGGATATATTGAAGCAACATCTCAAGACACCAGGCCCATATTAAAAATGTATATACAAATTTTGACCAGGGCCCATTTTAAAAAGTAGTGCACTATACAGGGTACAAGGTGTCATTTGGGACATAGTCATTGATAGAGATGATCTATTATTCACAACCTAGATGATGTTCCTAGGTTTTATCTGGTGCAACACTCTGCACTATCAAGCCATTAGTGCTTCAAAGGATACCGCAAAGTAAGTCAGTCCCACCTGGTTTGTTAGTTAGTTAATGCTGTTAGTAGTGTTGGGCGAGTAGTATTCTGTTAGTTAGTTTGGGCCTGTTAGTTAGTTTGCCGTGTAGTTAGTTGTAGCCTATTGCGGGGTGTGTAGTGTCAGTTTGGGCCTGTTAGGTGTCAGGTTTGTTAGTGTTGGTCTGTTTATTCGTGTTAGTTAGTCAATGCCAATGTACGTTAGTTTGGGCCTGTTACGTTAGTTAATGGCCGTAGTTAGTTTGGGCTGTTAGTTAATGCCGTTATTTAGTTTGGGCCTGTTAGTTTAGTTTAATGCCTTGTTAGTTAGTTAATGCGCTGTGTTAGTTAGTTTGTGGCCTGTAGTTTAGGTAGAACGTTAATGCCTGTAGTGTAGGTTTGGGCTGTTAGTTTAATTAATGCCTGTTAGTGTAGTTTGCGGGCCTGGTTAGTTACGTTTGGGCTTTAGCTTAGTTTGGGCCTGTAGGTAGTTGTATGGGCAATGCTTTGAGTTAGTGTTGGGGCCGTGTTAGTAGTTTAATTCCTGTTAGTTGGTTTGGGCGCTGTTAGTTAGTCTATGTTAATGCACTGTTAGTTTAGTTTGCGGTCTGTTAGTCTAGTTTGGGCGCTGTGTATGTATAGGTTAGCTTAGTTGTTCAGCTTGAGTTAATTTGGGCCTGTGTAGTTAGTTCCACACTGCAGTGTTAGTTAGTTGCGCCTGTTTAGTTAGTTAGTGTAGTTATTAGATGCCTGTTAGTTAGTTTGGGCTGTTAGTTAGTTTAGTCTAGGTGAATGCAGTAGTTAGTTAGTTGGGTTGTGTTAGTTAGTCTGGGCCTGTTAGTTAGGTTAGTCAATGCCTGTAGTTAGTTTGGCCTTGTTAGTTAGTTATGCCTGTTAGTTAGTTTTGGGGCTGTAGTTAGTTCTGAATGCTGTTAATTAGTTTGCGCCTGTTAGTTAGCTGTAATGCTGTTAGGTTAGTTTGGGCTTGCTGTGTTATTAACTTAATGGGCCGTGTTAGTTAGTTCTGGGCCTGTTAAGTCTAGGTTAATGCCTGTTAGTTAGTTTGGGCCTCGTGTAGTCTAGTCTAATGTGCCTGGTTAGTCTAGCTGTTGGGCGCTGTTAGTTAGTTTAATGGGAGGGAGGGAGGGATTGCAGGAGAGGGGAGAGGAGGGCAGAGGGAGGGAGGAGG
>NC_036856.1:38771411-38780802 GCF_002910315.2 Salvelinus sp. IW2-2015 | reverse complement strand
GATGCAGAGAGGGAGGGGAAGAGCCAGAGGGAGGAGGCGAGGAGAGGAGGGGAGGGAGGGAGGGAGGAGGGAGGGAGGGAGGAGGGAGGGCGGGCGGGAGAGGGGTAGGGGTTGGGAGCAGACCCAAACTAACTAACAGGCATTAACTAACTAACTAACAGGCCCAAACTAACTAACATGCATTAACTAACTAACAGGCTCAAAGTAACTAACTAACTAACAGGCCCTAACTAACTAACGAACTAACTAACAGGCCCTAACTAACTAACTAACTAACTAACTAACTAACTAACTAACTAACTAACTAACTAACAGGCCCTAACTAACTAACTAACAGCCCCTAACTAACTAACTAATTAACAGGCCCTAACTAACTAACTAACTAACTAACTAACTAACTAACTAACTAACTAACTAACAGACCCAAAGTAACTAACTAACTAACAGGCCCTAACTAACTAACTAACAGGCCCTAACTAACTAACTAACTAACTAACAGGCCCTAACTAACTAACTAACTAACTAACTAACAGGCCCTAACTAACTAACTAACAGGCCCTAACTAACTAACTAACAGGCCCTACAGTAGCTTTATATATTTCCCTAAAAGTGGAGCAGCAATCCCTGCTACCACACATTCCAGCGATTGACCAAGACCCTCAAACTCTGACTCGACCCTTACACATGTCATAGTGTGTTTCTTAACTGTGGCACTTTCAAAACAAACAAGGCCCAGGATACATTCCAGAGCCAAACCAAAACTCCACATTCCCATGAAGCTGATGAGGGGAAAACCCTGGGTATTTGTCTAGTAGTAGGCTGATTAATTACATACTGAAACTAACCACAAATGGTCAGATCTAAAATATTGAAACTATTGGAAAATAGTTGGATCTGAAATACTGAAACAATCGTTAAATAGTGAACTGAAATACTGAAACTATCGTCAAATAGTCTGGTCTGAAATACTGAAATAGTAATAAGTCAATATAATAAAACAAACCTCTCTGTTATAATTCTTTGTGTATAGTCGTCACTCAACTGGCGTGACAGAGTCCTACTCTGTGTTGTGTGATGTGAAACAGATTTTTGGGGGGTTTTCTATTGCTACTGCAGATCCAAGGAGAAAACGGGTCCAGATTGGTAGACGTGGGAGTTTGTGTTGTGCAGAGGGAAAAAGACAAGAGAAACTTTCTGAAAGGATTGCTGCTGTCATAGGGCTGAGTCCCAAATGGAGCCCTATTCCCTATATAATGCACTACTTTAGACCAGAGCCCTATTCCCTATATAGTACACTACTTTAGACCAGAGCCATGTTCCCTATATAGTACACTACTTTAGACCAGAGCCCTATTCCCTATATAGTACACTACTTTAGACCAGAGCCCTGTTCCCTATATAGTACACTACTTTAGACCAGAGCCCTATTCCCTATATAGTACTTACTTTAAGACCAAGCCCTTATTCCCTATATACCACTACTTTAGACCAGAGCCCTGTTCCCTATAGTACATACTTTAGACCAGAGCCCTATTCCCTATAGTACACTACCTTTAGACCAGAGCTCCTATTCCCTATATCGTATACTACTTTGAACCAGAGCCCTATTCCCTATATGGTAACACTACTATAGACCCAGAGCCCTGTTCCCTATATAGTGCACTACTTTAGACCAGGGGCCCTATTCCCTATATAGTGTATTACTTTAGACCAGAGCCCCTATTCCCTATATAGTGCCACTACTTTAGACCAGAGCCCTGTTCCCTACATAGTACACCTACTTTAGACCAGAGCCCTATCCCCTATATAGTGCACTACTTTAGACCAGAGCCCTATTCCCTACATAGTGCACTACTTTAGACCAGAGCCCTATCCCTATATAGTGCACTACTTTAGACCAGAGCCCTATTCCCTACATAGTGCACTACTTTAGACCAGAGCCCTATTCCCTAATAGTACACTCTATAGACCAGAACCATTCCCTATATAGTGTACTACTTAGACCAGAGCCCTATTCCCTATATAGTGCACTACTTTAGACCAGAGCCCTATTCCTAATATTGCACTACTTTAGACCAGGGCCCTATTCCCTATATAGTGCACTACTTTAGACCAGAGCCCTATTCCCTAATAGTGCACTACTTTAGACCAGAGCCCTATTCCCTATATAGTGCACTACTTTAGACCAGAGCCCTATTCCCTATATAGTGCACTACTTTAGACCAGAGCCCTATTCCCTATGTAGTGCACTACTTTAGACCAGAGCCCTATTCCCATATAGTGCACTACTTTAGACCAGAGCCCTAATTCCCTATATAGTGCACTACTTTAGTAGCGAACGGGTGCCAATCAGCCAAACCACCCTAGTTACCCCATCATTCATTACATCAGCCAAACCCACCCTAGTTATCCATCATTCATTACATCAGCCAACCACCCTAGTTACCATCATTCATTACATCAGCCAAACCACCCTAGACACCCATCATTCATGACATCAACCAAACCACCTCAGACACACATCATTCATTACAATGGTTCTCAGCATGACCTGGCCTCTATTCACAGTGGTTCTCAGCATGACCTGGCCTACTTCATCCCACAGTGGTTTCTCAACATGACCTGGCTACTTCATCACAGTGGTTCTCAAACATGACTTCTGGCCTGACCTGCTCCATTCACAGTGGTTCTCTCAAATTCGGATGGATCCGTGTCGCTCCATCGTACGTTATGGAGCTTCATTGTCAGCGAGTGTTGAGTGGGGGTCAGTTCATCGGTATTTCTCCAACCAGGTGTGTTGATGGGCCTGTCTGTGTTGGTGGCCTCGGATGGTTCCTATTGTGGCCGTCTACGACGTGGTGTTCAACATGACAACTTGGTCAGTGTATGGCTGTCATTTCTAACGTGGAGGTTTGTGGGTTCTCACATGATCCTCGACCTAGTCCTTCATTCACTAGTGGTGTCTCAACACGCTGCGACCCTGGCCTATCTGTCCCATGTCACGTGGTCGTCTTCAAATCTACTGACCTGGTGTGTTTGGCCGCTCGCGTGTGATTGTTGTCGTGTTCATGTTCTCAGTACGCTGTGGTGTCTCTTAACGACTGATCTCGTGACTCGGCTCAACTTCCATTGTTCGATGGCAGGGTTGGGCTTGCATCTGACGGTAAGCTGCTACGTGCTCTGGCTGTGGCTCCATAGTCTCGCAGTGTGCTGTGCCTGTGTCAATCTAGTGTGGGTGGTCTCTGCAAGCGCCTGTGCTGCTTGGGGCCTAGGATGGGTCTTTCCACTTCGTGACGACGCTTCGGTAGTTCTCAACATGCCTTGTTGCTTCACTGTTCATGGTCACACGGCGGTGTGTCTGCTGGTGGTGGTTGTTTTGCTCTAACGATTGACCTGGCGCTGATCTTGTCTGATGCTTCACAGTGGTTCTCAACATGACCTGACCTACTTCAATTCCAGTGGTTCTCAAACATGACCTGGCTACTTCATTCACATGGTTCTACTATGACCTGGCCTACTTCATTCACAGTGGTTCTCACATGACCTGCCTACTTCCATTCACAGTGGTTCTCAACATGACCTGGCCTACTTCATTCACAGTGGTTCTCAACATGACCTGGCCTACTTCATTCACAGTGGTTCTCAACATGACCTGGCTACTTCATTCACAGTGGTTCTCAACATGACCTGGCCTACTTCATTCACAGTGGTTCTCAACATGACCTGGCCTACTTCATTCACAGTGGTTCTCAACCTGACCTGACCTACTTCGTTCACAGTGGTTCTCACATGACTCTGGCTTCATTCACAGATTCCCTTCTGTTGTATAATGAGTGTGCTAGAAACCTGTAGGCCAACTTTTGATGAGTTCATTAAAGGCCCACTCTGTGATTTGATGATGTAATCCCTCCAACGCTAGAGCGACTCAGATCAAGTCATGACTCATAGCGTTCATGGTGTGAAATGAGGCGTGTAGCAGGAAATACCACAAACCGCTCAGAAGAGATCAATCAGAGTTGTTTCTTGAAGGATGAAGCTGTTATCTTAAGTTGCTGACTCATACATCTATACTATATATGTTTTGAGTTATAACATTTGTTATCGTACTTATAAAAACTATGTTTTAAGCAATAAGACAGCATGTTTGACTCAGCCAACAACTCAATGAATCTATCGATGCCTAATTTAGTTTTATAGTTAAATATAACCTGAATGTTGATGGGATGAGCTGAGGAAACAGTTTTCAAATTAATCAACTATGACCTGGGTTCATGAAACATTACGCAAACGAACATTACAACACAAGACAAGAATGAAAAGACTTTGAACTCCAACTGATCTGTGATTGAACAACATCCAAATGAGCAGGCTAGTGCCACAACTCACCAATGAAAGAAATGGCCTCTGGGAAAAACTGCGAGAGGTTTTGGCTCCAGTGATCGGAAATGGGGATCTGTTTGTACTTGAAGTCTCCGTGATGTTCAAACATGTTGGGCAGGTTGGGCGTGACGTTCAGGATGTACTTAATATTATACTTCCCCAGGATGTCCAGGTTGGTGGAGTCTTTGGCACAGCCCAGGTAGAGGTACGGTAAGATCTGGACCGGGAAGGCAGGCTGGTTGTTGGGAAGTGGGCTTCCCTCGGACTCGGTAGCGCTGCCCGGCTCTCTGTCCGATGACTCCCCATCAGAACAGTCCGAGCTGATCCTCAGCCCACCCAGCCCCAGGACAGACGCAGGCGGGGAGCTGCTGGGGCAGGAACAGTCAAGGTTGATCTCACAGTGTTCTGGGTAGTCTGTCTGGAACTTGTTGAAACCACCTGGAAACAAAAACGGAGACGTTTTAGAATAGAATAGAATCAAATAGAATAGAGTCAAATAGAATCAAATAAAACAGAAGAGAACTGCTGTAAACAACAACGGAGACGTTTTAGAAAAGAATCAAATAGAATAGAATCAAATAGAATCAAATAGAATAGAATCAAATAGAACAGAAGAGAACTGCTGGAAAGAACAGGAACACAGATGGGTCAGAATCACAATATGAGAAAGGTTCTGTGACACGTCATTCCAGCTATTCTGTAAGTACAATACAGAGAAATTAGAATAGATTATAGCTGTATTGTCCGATGTGTAAATTGGAATATCGTCTCTGTGTGTGATGAATGATAGCATGAATAGAGATCTACCAGAATACTGAACAAAAGGTGTGAACAGCATATATCACCTCAAAATGGTGCAATAAACTCCAAAACAACCAGATACTATTTATATGTGCTAGACAGGAAACGGAGATGGGCCTACTTCCTACATGATGGTAAAATACATGTATACTGATACGTTAGCACGTTAAACCCTATAACACAATAATAGACCCATCTCAAACACTGATGTTTTGGGAATGGGATTACTGCATATCCCATGTTTCCACTCCTTCAACATAAAGGACATTACATTTCATAGGCCTATCTTTCTATTCAGACAACAATTAGCAATGAATCTGGGCCCGGTTTCCCCAAAAGCATCTTATTGTAACGATCCTGGGTTTATAAACGCGGAAATCGACTCTGCCGCTTGAGCATGCTTTTGCGGCACGGTCGATAGCGCGCCAGACCTCGGGCTAGAAGGTCGAGGGTTCGAGACCTGCTCCCCTGCCCTTTTCAGTACATTATGGTTACGTTCATCGTTAGAACCTTCTTAGGAGCATCGTTAAAATCTCCGAGCTGTTTCCCAAAAAGCCTGGTTATTAACGTTGCGCTTGAAAACGCTCGTAATCTAACGCCCGCGTCAGACCACTTGTAGATCAGCTAAAATGCATCGTAAAGATGCCTCCCCCCCCCCCCCCCCCCACCTCGCGTCACTTAATACACAGAACATCTCCGCTAAACGTAGAATCACACGGTTTATCCGCTATGACCGCCATAACTTTAGAACAAAGTTGACTACCAATTCAAAGTTGCCCATGTATTTGCAATTGATACAAACAAGCGACGTATAAAAAGGAGGCTTCAAATTAACAGAACTGAGATGAAAGCATTACATTTACATTTACATTTCAGTCTTTTAGCAGACGCTCTTATCCAGAGCGACTTACAGGCATTAACACGTAAATACAGTTATATATTGAAATCATATTGAATTACATTGCATGTCAAATCCATTGAGTTCTACATTGCTACTTGTAGGCTACTGTCTGTAATTTGTCTCAATATAGTTTATGAAGTTTAGCCTAAATTTAGCCTATTATAGGGTAAGCATTAGAATAAGCCGCCTGAATATTTGCAGTCATACGTGGTAATATCTCTCTAGGAACTGATCCGTCTTCAGTACTGTGGAATAATTATAATGTTACGGTAAGATTTTAATGGAGAAAACTGATCCGAGATCAGAGCTGTCTTTCTATCAGTTCTATCAGTATTAACAACGTGCCTCAACGATACAGTTTTGCGAATGTTCTTTCTGCACGGTGTTTTGAGAAAACGCATGTTACATCTTCGGTCGTCGTACGAAAGATGCATCGTTAAAAACACCCATGAGCCTAAGTTCCATCGCCCTGGGAAAAGGTGCCAAGATTTGGAACTACTACTGTCTACATAACCAAAAGTATGTGGACACCTGCCGATCGAATCATGGGCATTACTATTTAGTTGGTCCCCATTTACTGCTATACCAGCTTCCAGTCTTCTGGGAAGGCTTTGCACTAGATGTTGGAAAATTGCTGCAGGGATTTGCTTCCATTCAGCCACAAGAGAATTAGTGAGGTCGGGCACTGATGTTTGGCGATTAGGCCTGGGTCACAGTCGGCGTTCCAATTCAACCCAAATGTGTTCAATGGGGTTGAGGTCAGGACTCTGTGCCGGCCAGTCAAGTTCTTCCACACCGATCTCGACAAACCACTTCTGCATGGAACTTGCTTTGTGCACGGGGGCATTGTCATGCTGAAACAGGTAAGGGCATTCTCCAAACTGTTGCTATCAAGTTGGAAGCACAGAATCGTCTACAATGTCATTGTATGCAATAGTGTTAGCCCGAACCATGAAAAACAGCCCCAAACAATTATTCCTCCTCCACCAAACTTTACAGTTGGCACTATGCATTGGGGCAGGTAGTGTTCTCCTGGCATCCACCAAACCCAGATTTGTCCATCGGACTGCCAGATGGTGAAGCGTGATTCATCACTCCAAAGAACGCGTTTCTACTGCTCCAGAGTCCAATGGTGCCGGGCTTTACACCACTCCAGCCGACGCTTGGCATTGCCCATGGTGATCTTAGGCTTGTGTGCGGCTGCTCGGCCATGGAAACCCCTTTCATTAAGCTCCCAACAAACAGTTAGTTTACTGACGTTGCTTCCAGAGGTAGTTTGGAACTCAGTAGTGAGTGCTGCAACAGAGGACAGACGATTTTTACGCACTACACGCTTCAGCACTCGGGGGTGAGCTTCTGTGGCCTACCACTTCGCAGTTGAGCCGTTGTTGCTCCTAGAAGTTTCCACTTCACAATAACAGCACTTACAGTTGACCGCGGAAGCTCTAGCAAGACAGAAATTTTACGTGCTGACGTGTTGGAAAGGTGGCATCCTGTGATGGTGCCACGTTGGAAGTCACTGAGCTCTTCAGTAAGGCCCATTCTACTGACAATGTTTGTCTATGGAGATTGCATGGCTGTGTGCTAGATTTGTTAGTCCTGTCAGCAATGGGTGTGGCTCATCCGAATCCTTTAAGTTAGACCTACATCCCAACTGGGAGACGAGGCCCTGTGCATTTATGAAACGAAAGTACTTTCCTGAACCATTTTAGAACATGAATTGAAAACATATTTGGTTCGTTCCCACATTCTTTCAAAACCCTTAAATAATTAATATAACATGTTTACTCGATTAGATTAGTCGAACAGTCGAAAGTTAAAGGGCTTTGAACCATTGTGATTTTTACTACTGTGACAGAGTAAGAAATAAGCGACTATTAGACAATAGAAGAAGAACTGATCATTCCCACGACTGATTGATTCCAATGAAGGGACAAAAAAAATAATCGGAAAAAAATATCATTGGTTTAACTTGAAGCGCTTGAGAAAATAAAGAGCAGTATTTTTTTGACGTGATGTTTTATATCCTAATACGGTATATTATGGCATAGGAACCGTGGCTGCCCTCCATTGACTTTTACATTCAGAAAACAATTATTTTACAACTTTAATATGATACAGACTAGAACGGAAAAGAATAGTGTAACTTGTTGAAAGGGAAACAAATAGATACATAGTATCATACTGTTGCCTTGACTACAATATAACTTTGGGATATAATCCAGTGGTAACTATAGTATCTTTATTTAACTAGGCAAGTCAGTTAATAACACATTCTTATTTACAATGACGGCCTACCGAGGAACAGTGGGTAAACTGCCTTGTTCAATGGCAGAACGACAGACCTCGTCAGCTCGGTGATTCGAACGCTCTAACCCACTAGGCTACCTACCGCTTCTTAGGAATGGCTGCAACCTAGTCTCACAGCATTTCGTATTATTCTGTATGTAAAATCGCTAACACACCATTTAGTATGATATGTTACGTTTCATATGGTATGTATTAATTTTGTGGATGTCCATCATCCAATTCGTATGATATGTTACCAATTACAATTCATATGATACAGTATGTTACGAATTGCAACTCGTACAATATGTTACGGATTTGCCAAACGTATGATATGTTGCGAATTCCAATTTGTTGTTGCTAACGTTAGCTAGCCTAGGTGTTAGGCAGTGATGCCAACTGGTGAGGGCCCAAAACATGTAATAACAAATCCCTGCTAGGGTGGAAATGCAGGTTTTAACTAATTAAACAACAAAGAATATAACCTACATGATCAGTCTCTGTGTGTAAAATAAACTCACAGCTAAAAAAAATGTGAAGAAAGCAATCCAATGTTATTTGTTGCCTAGACTTCACTGCAAATGACACTCAAGACCTGAGAAAAAAACAATACACTAATGTTGCAGTTACCATGACAGCCTTTATAATAGAACGCTCGTTACCACGACAGCCTTTACAATAGAACGCTCGTTACCACGACAGCCTTTACAATAGAACGCTCGTTACCACGACAGCCTTTATAATAGAAGGCTCGTTACCACGACAGCCTTTATAATAGAAGGCTCGTTACCACGACAGCCTTTATAATAGAACGCTCGTTACCACGACAGCCTTTATAATAGAACGCTAGAGGTTAGGGAAAGGTTAGAGTTAGGGTTGAAGGGGTTAAGGTTAGAGTTAGGAGAAAGGTTAAGTTAGGGTTGAAGGGTTAGAGGTTAGAGTTATTGAGAAAAGGTTAGAGTTAGGGTTGAAGGTTAAGTTAGAGTTAGGAGAAAGGTTAGAGTTAGGGTTGAAGGGTTA
>NC_036856.1:38766569-38770437 GCF_002910315.2 Salvelinus sp. IW2-2015 | reverse complement strand
CAACAAAGGGTATTCTGCTCTGCTGGCACATTGTAGAACAGATGTCCACAGGCAGAAAGTGTACAATGTAATAACCTGCAGTGTAGCCCAAAGAGATTGCTTTTGTTGTGTTTGAACTTGACAGTAACACGTGTCTGTGAGTAAGGGGGGGATTATAATTTGTTTTACTCAGTGAATATTATTTTTGCACACACATAGCCTTGTGCATCGACGTTCTACTATAGTGGCCACTATAATAGAACAACAATAGAATGTCTGTTTGTTTCATTATTATTCTACTTTAAGATGTTTCCCCCCCCCCCCCCAAGTGCAATATTTAGATGTGTGTGTGGTCACAAGCGTTCTGTTATAAAGGCTGTCATGGTAACAAGCGTTCTATTTATAAAGGCTGTCGTGGTAACGAGCGTTCTATTATAAGGCTTGTCGTGGTCACAAGCGTTCTGTTATAAAGGCTGTCATGGTAAAGCGTTCTATTATAAGGCTGTCGTGGTAACGAGCGTTTTTATTATAAAGGCTGTCGTGGTAACAAGCGTTCTATTATAAAGTGTCGTCGTGGTAACGAGCGTTCTGTTATAAAGGCTGTCATGGTAACAAGGTTCTATTATAAAGCTGTCGTGGGTAACAAGCGTTCTATTATAAAGGCTGTCGTGGTAACAAGCGTTCTATTATAAAGGCTGTCGTGGTAACAAGCGTTCTATTATAAAGGCTGTCATGGTAACAAGCGTTCTATTATAAAGGCTGTCGTGGTAACAAGCGTTCTATTATAAAGGCCTGTCGTGGTAACGAGCGTTCTGTTATAAAGGCTGTCGTGGTAACGAGCGTTCTATTATAAAGGCTGTCGTGGTAACGAGCGTTCTGTTATAAAGGGTGTCATGGTAACAAGCGTTCTATTTAAAGGCGTCATGTAACAAGCGTTCTATTATAAAGGCTGTCATGGTAACAAGCGTTCTATTATAAAGGCTGTCGTGGTAACAAGCGTCTATTATAAAGGCTGTCTCTGGTTAACAAGCGTTCTATTATAAAGGCTGTCGTGGTAACAAGCGTCTATTTATAAAGGCCTGTCGTGGTAACGAGCGT
Organism: Salvelinus sp. IW2-2015; assembly: GCF_002910315.2. NCBI lineage: Eukaryota > Metazoa > Chordata > Actinopteri > Salmoniformes > Salmonidae > Salvelinus > Salvelinus sp. IW2-2015. Next base: position 38,769,360 of record NC_036856.1, on the reverse strand, counting down.
TCTGTTGTAAAGGCTGTCGTGGTAACGAGCGTTCTGTTGTAAAGGCTGTCGGTGTGTAACGAGCGTTCTGTTGTAAAGGCTGTCGTGGTAACGAGCGTTCTATTGTAAAGGCTGTCGTGGTAACGAGCGTTCTATTGTAAAGGCTGTCGTGGTAACGAGCGTTATATTGTTAAAGGCTGTCGTGGTAACAAGCGTTCTGTTATAAAGGCTGTCGTGGTAACAAGCGTTCTATTATAAAGGCGCTGCGTGGTAACGAGCGTTCTATTATAAAGGCTGTCGTGGTAACAAGCGTTCTATTATAAAGGCTGTCGTGGTAACAAGCGTTCTATTATAAAGGCTGTCTGTGGTAACGAGCGTTCTGTTATAAAGGCTGTCGTGGTAACAAAACCTTAACCCTTCAACCCTAACTCTAACCTTTCTCCTAACTCTAACCTTAACCCTTCAACCCTAACTCTAACCTTTCTCCTAACTCTAACCTTAAGGTTAGAGTTAGGAGAAAGGTTAGCTGACATGCTAAGAAGTTGCAGAGTAGATGACATGTGATGAGATTCGAACACACAACCTCCGGGTTGCTAGACGGTTTGTGTTATCCGCCCGACCAACCACCCTCCATTCATATTTCTGCCTTTAGCAACCTCCTGTCTTATGTAACCACACCAAACATAATATATCATAGGAAATCTAAATCCAGACACTGAATTTAGTATGTTACGTCTTGTGTATGAGACCAGGCTGAGGAATAGAATATAGTTTGGGCTATAGTGGATTCGTAGGCTAACAGGTAGTCTAGAACAGAATATAATATACACTCTTAGGGGGGGAAAAGGGTTATTTGGCTGTCCCCATAGGAGTACCCTTTTTCGTTCCATGTAGAACCGTCTTTGGAAAGGGTTCAACATGGAACTCAAAGGGGATTTATCTGGAACCAAAATTATCCTCTAAAGGGGTATCCTTTGGGATAGCCGAAAAATCATTCTGTTCTAGACTGCATCCTTTCCCCCCCAAGAGTGTAGAATAGAATACGGAAATATCACAATTAAAGACCAAAGAAGCTAACTTCTCACCTTCCAGGTAAAAAGCCTTACAACCGTCATCCCGGAGCTTCTGCAGCAGCAAGCCGAGGACAGAGCTCACCAGCCCGGTCTCCTGCCAGTCCGTAGTGGCCTCGTCGTAGAGAAGAATCATGTCCGTCTTGCACCGCTTCACGAATTTCTCCTTATCCTCGTTGTTGGGGATGATGGATCGGATCGGTAGATTCCCCTTCTTTAGTCTCCGCAGCATCAAACCGGGAATCGCCAGATTGATGGCCGACTCTATGTGTGATGATTCGTAGAGCTCGTGCGATCGGCAGTCCAGCAGCAGTAGCGAGCTCACCCCGAGCCCGGACTCAAGTTCCTCTTGAAGCCATTCCACACTTTTACTCGACATAATCTCTGTCACGACCCGGGAACCGTTCCAAAGAGTAATTTTCATTAGGGAAATATAGATGCGGCTCTTTGCACTAACACACGGCGCTAAACTTCTACTCGTGTGGATATGGACAGAACCACGTCCGTCCGCTCTAATCACTGTCGTCCCACGATACAGCAGCAACTCACCAGGGCTGGTAGACGGATTCACCACCAGGCTTGAACACATTAACGATATTTTCTTTCAGACCAGTAGAAATTATTCTGGACTCATTCAAATACCGTCGACGAAGTCCATTTGATACTGCGTTCTTTTAGCGTCCCCATTACTGAAAAGAACCCGATAGGCTAAATGTTGTCTGGTTTTATAAATCTGATCAAAATGTGGCTTCCAGGTGAATCATAACCACAGCACATTCTTTTTGGACATTTGCCTTTCGACCGCCTCCCCGTGTGTCATTTCCAGTCACCGTTCTGAGAGGCAGACCGAACTAAAAGGAGTATGCAGACTGGAGGGCGTGTCACTGAAGGAGGAGTTGGGGAACCGTTAAAGACGCAGCTCACAGCGGAGCGCACAGCCGAGACGAGTGGAAAGAGATTCGGACATCGTGTTCCCTCTATGTCTCTCGCCACTTGAATAGCACACAAAATGGTCTAAAATATGTGACTGATAATTAATTCAACCTGTTCAGATTCCGGGGCAACTGGTGAAGTCTCTCGGGATCTCCAAATGCATAAATTGCATAATTGCGTCGAGAAACATTTTGGGCAACCTCTGGCACAGAGACTATTATTCCATGCCAATGTACCATCCATGATTGGATAGGATAGACATTGGACCATAACAATACAATTAGCTAAAATTGTCCCTTCTAAACAATCACATACATGCCTTTCAGATTGCAATAAGCCTATAATAATGAGATTAGAAACAAAGGACAATGGGTAATGGCCATCGGTGGACACAGACGACGCATTGACGCGGCCGGTTCCTCTTTAACAGATCTGTCACCTTCCCTCTCGCGTCTCTCTCACCCCTTCCCTCTCCTCTATCTCTCACTGTCCCTCCCCTCTATCTCTCTCTCCACTTCCCTCCCCTCATCTCTCACGTCCCTCCCCTCTATCTCTCACTGTCCCTTCCCTCTATCTCTCACTGTCCCTCCCCTTCTATCTCTCACTGTCCTCCCCTCTATCTCTCACGTCCCTCCCCTCTATCTCTCACCCACTCCCTCCCCTCTATCCTCACTGTCCCTCCCCTCTGTCTCTCACCCCCTCCCCTCTCTCTCACCTTCCTTCCCCTCTCCTCTCTCACCCTTCCCTCCCCTCTACTCTTACCGTCCCTCTCCTCTCTCTCTCACCGTCCTCCCCTCTCTCTCTTCACC
>NC_036856.1:38750882-38761556 GCF_002910315.2 Salvelinus sp. IW2-2015 | reverse complement strand
TTCTATTCAATTCTATCTTATAACAATGTATTACAAATAAGTTACATATATTTGATAAGTACAGTGTTACGACTGTTTCTTCTCATTTGTGACATCCAAGTATGCGTTGTACAGATGTAGCTTACATCCAGCGGTGAGAGAAGGTCCGAAGGTTTTAAACACTCACAGATGCAGGACAGACGACATAGAGAGACACAATGCCCCTTTATCCCTCTGCCTCAATGACTTCACATTTACTTCAGACTCTGACAGCTAACTCTAGTGTTTCCATCCCTCTCTTCCCAAACACCCCCATGAACAATACGTTACAGACTTACCCACTGAGCGCTGACGCTAATAGCTACTGTTAGCCTCTCAACAGTAATTACAGACTTACCCACTGAGCGCTGACGCTACTCGCTACTGTTAGCCTCCAACAGTAAGTACAGACTTACCCACGAGCGCTGACCGCTAATAGCTACTGTTAGCCTCTCACAAGTAAGTTACAGACTTACCCACTGAGCGCTGACGCTACTCGCTACTGTTAGCCTCTCAACAGTAAGTTACAGACTTACCCACTGAGCGCTGACGCTAATAGCTACTGTTAGCCTCCAACAGTAAGTTACAGACTTAACCCACTGAGCGCTGACGCTAATAGCTACTGTTAGCCTCTCAACATAAGTTACAGACTTACCCATGAGCGCTGAGCTAAATAGCTACTGTTAGCCTCTCAACAGTAAGTTACAGACTACCCACTGAGCCGCTGACGCTAATAGCTACTGTTAGCCTCTCAACAGTAAGTTACAGACTACCCACTGAGCCGCTGACGCTAATAGCTACTGTTAGCCTCTCACAGTAAGTTACAGACTTACCCACTGAGCAACTGGCGCTACTAGCTACTGTTAGCCTCTCACAGTAAAGTTACAGGGCTTACCCACTGAGCGCTGGTGCTACTAGGCTAGCTACGATACACCATGAGCTGAGGCTGTTAGCCTCGCAACACTAGGCCTGGCTAAATGTACAGACCAAGAAGAATTGTACAGAATCTTGTTGAATTACTAAATTTTTGGAATAATATTGAATCTGTTTGTCCTGTCATAGGGCCAGGAGTTTGTCCTGACCATGTGATTGGACCAAGAAAAAAAAAAACAGGTCTTAGTTATACACTAGAAGGAACCAGAGTTTAAAACCTACAGGTCTTAGTTAGACACTAGAAGGCCCAGAGTTTAAACTACAGCTCCTAGTTAGACACTAGAAGGAACCAGAGTTTAAACCTACAGGTCTTAGTTAGACTCTAGAAGGGCCAGAGTTTAAACCTCTAGCTCCTAGTTATACACTAGAAGGAACCAAGAGTTTAAACCTACAGGTCTTAGTTAGACACTAGAAGGCCAAGTTTAACCTACAGCTCCTAGTTAGACACTAGAAGAACCAGAGTTTAAACCTACAGGTCTTAGTTAGACTCATAGAAGGCCCAGAGTTTAAACCTCTAGCTCCTAGTTAACACTAGAAGGGCCCAGAGTTTAAACCTCTAGCTCTCTAGTTATACACTAGAAGGAACCAGAGTTTTCCTGACCAGACTCCATTAGTTCTGCTGTCTATTTGTCTAGACACACTAGAGTTTATGAATATTAAACACTATACACAAAAGTATGTGGACACGCCTTCAAATTAGTTTATTGGGCTATTTCGCCGCACCCGTTGCTGACAGTGCGTGAATTTTTTTTACATTTATTTTATTTCACCTTTATTTAACCAGTAGGCTAGTTGAGAACAGTTCTCATTTGCAATTGCGACATGGCTAAGATAAAGCAAAACAGTTCGAACAAACAACAACACAGAGTTACTCATGGAGTAAACAAAACATACAGTCAAATACAACAATAGAAAAAATAAAGACTATATACAGTGTGTCTGCAAAATGCATGAGGAGGTAAGGAATAAATAGGCCAATAGTATCGAAGAATTACAATTAGCAGATTAACACTGGAGTGATAGATGAGCAGATGATGATGTGTAAGTAGAGCAGAAAGGTAAATAAAACAATATGGGGATGAGGTAGGTAGATTGGATGGGCTGTTTACAGATGGACTATGTACAGCTGCAGCGATCGGTTAGCTGCTCGGATGAGCTGATGTTTAAAGTTAGTGAGGGAAATATAAGTCTCCAAGCTTCAGCGATTTTGCAATTCGTCCAGTCATTGGAAAGCAGAGAACTGAAGGAAAGGCGGCCAAAGGGGGTGTTGGCATTTGGGATGACAGTTGAGATATACACTGCTGGAGCGCGTGCTACGGTGAGTGTTGTTATGGTGCCAGTGAGCTGAATAAAGGCGGAGCTTTACCTAGCAAAGACTTATAGATGACCAGAGCCAGTGGGTCTGGCGACGAATATGTAGCGAGGGCCAGCCGACTAGAGCATACAGGTTCGCAGTGGTTGGGTGGTATAAGGTGATTTTGGGTACAAAACGGATGCGACTGTGATAGAACTGCACCAGTTTTGTACATTACGCTGCCCGAAGTCGGAGGATCGGTAAATAGTCAGTTTTACGAGGGTAATGTTGGCGGCGTGAGTGAGGAGGCTTTGTGCGAAATAGGGAAGCCGATTCTAGATTGATTTTGGATTGGAGAATGCTTTTAATGTGGAGTCTGGAAGGAGAGTTTACAGTTTACAGTCCTAACCAGACACCTTAGGTATTTTAGTTGTCCACATATTCTAAAGTAGAACCGTCCAGAGTAGGTGATGCTGGACGTGCGCGGCGGTGCGGGCAGCGATCGGTGAAAAGATGCAATTTGGTGTTTACTGCGTTTAAGAGCAGTTGGAGGCCTCGGAAAGGACGGCTTGATGGTTCATATATGGGCAAATGTCAAGTGAACAGGTCAGAACGGACCGGTGTGCTGTGTGTGTGTGTGTGTTGGTGTTTGTTTTGGGGTGTTTGGGGTGTGTGTTGTGTGGTGTGTGTGTGTGTGTGTGTGTGTGTGTGCTGTTTGGGGGGTGTTGGTTTGTTGTGGTGTTGTGCTTGTTTGTGTGTGTGTGTGTGTTGTGTGTGTGTGTGTGTGTGTGTGTGTGTGTGTGTGTGTGTGTGTGTGTGTGTGCGTGTGTGCGTGCTTCAGTGTGAGCGTCAGGGTTTCCGTTAGCAGGTAATAGTCGGCTTTTGGCAAAAACATTTATAAATGAAAAGACGAAAGATAAAATTGCAGCCAGCCAATTGTCCCCTCCCACCACCCCCCAAAAAAATCCCATTGCAAAATTTTTATTTTCGCCTATTAATTGATTGAAATACCAATCGATGTAGCTGCAGCTCATCAAACAGCTTGTTGAGTGAAACATTAGCTTTTAGAAGCCCAGTCATTGCGCAACAATTCTAAATACAATCGCGTGTTACAAACTGTTTTGATGGCCACGATTAAAAAGAGCTACTATTTTTATTTCGCGTCACACACCACTTTGCAAAAGAGCTGGAGATAGTAAGAATTTTGAAAACATATACTTCATTGTTTGAAATCTGAACGTTTTACTATATATTATGAGGCATGTCTTACCTCGCTTCAAAGTAGCCACCACTGTCCCAGAGTCAGTTTGGAACTATTTCTGACCAATAGAACGGGTTTCTACTGTAAGGGATAGTAGATTGACATGGTGATGTTGCTGTTCGTTACTCGATTTGCTGGCTGAGGAAAAGTGTGGACAGTTATTCTGACATCTTCAAAATTCGATAAGAAGGGACAACACGTCCTTGCATCCTCTCGTTGCGTTTTCTGTTCAGATGAAATACAATAATCTAAATGTGATTTATGTCATTCTGAGCTCTGTGGGTGGACGCCCATAATCAGGTTATGCGTATGGGTCCCGTAAAAAATGTATCATAATGAGGAGAAGAAAATCAATTCTGGAAGAAAAAAAAAATATCCATGAATCTAATTTGAGATGTTTGAACTTTGTTGCTTCAGTATCACAGTAATCAGAGCTGGTGTTCTTTTCTACTCATCTGTCTCCACCACACATCTGTCCAATCCCTACCATCACTCACTACCACTCACACACACTGGACTCTGGACTGTCCCAGTAGGGGTTATCAGAACCCTGAGGTGACCCTTAACAGACACACATCACTCATAATACCACTCATTATTTATACAAATGAGGTGGGGAGGGAGACTGATGCTGCTGCTCAGTGGTACAGAGAGAGAGGAGGGAGGGGGGGAAGAGAGAGAGAGAGGAAGGGGCAGATAGAGGGGTAGAGAGAGACGAGATTTTGAGACAGAGAGTGAGAGAGGCGAGAGAGAGAGAGAGGCGAAAGAGAGAGCGAGGCAAAAGAGAGAGCGAGGCGAGAGAGATAGAAAGCGAGAGAGAGACAGAGAGACAGAGAGAGACAGAGAGAGAGAGAGAGACAGATAGACAGAGACACACAGAGAGAGACACACACAGAGAGAAGAGACAGAGAAGAAGCAGAAGAGAGAGAGCAGGACAGAGAGAGAGAGAGAGAGGAGAGAGAGAGAGAGAGAGAGAGAGAGAGAAGAGAGACGAGAACGATTGACGAGACATACAGAGGAGAGACACAGAGAGAGAGAGAGCGAGAGAGAGAGAGAGAGAGAGAGAGAGAGAGAGAGGAGAGAGAGAAGAGAAGAGCGAAGAGAGAGAGAGAGAGAGAGAGAATGAGAGAGGACAGAGAGATTAAAAGCAAGCAAACGAGATTAAAGGCAGACAAGCACAGGCAATATTCCACAGTGTTCAGGGTTCCATATGTGAATTAATTCAACAGTGGCTTGAGCTTCTGGCTAGTTTGGTTCTTCCAAATTGCACCCTATTCCCTATGTAGTGCACTACTATTGACCAGTCATATGGGCCCTGGTCAAACGTAGTGCAACTATATAGTGAATAGGGTTCTGCATGCGATACATATACCTAAGTGTATTTTAAAGAGCTGTAATACAGGCAGGGATTTCATTTCTCAGAGCTTCTGTTCTGGTATTACCTGGTCATTATTAATCATGATCTATTATCCATGTTGTACTATTATTAATCATTATCTATTTATCCATGTTGTATCATTATAATCATTATCTATTATCCAATGTAATGATCATTATTAATCATTATCTATTTCCATGTTGCTTATCATTATTAATCATTATCTATTATCCATGTTGTATCATTTTAATCATATCTATTATCCATTGTTGCATCATTATTAATCATTATCTATTATCCATGTTTGTTTATTTTCCTTTAATTTCATTAATATATTATTTCCATGTTGGTACACATTATATGATTATTATCCTGTGTATCATTATTAAATCATTATCTATTATCCATGTTGTATCATTATTAATCATTATCTATTATCCATGTTGTATCATCATTAATCATTATCTATTATCCATGTTGTATCATCATTAATCATGATCTATTATCCATGTTGTATCATTATTAATCATTATCTATTATCCATGTTTTGTCCAAAGAAGAAGCAGCACTTAGTCGCTGTAGAGTCGGTGATCAGAGAGTGTGGAATTATTCCTTTTAATGTTTTAATGTTACAATGAACTTCCTTGTAGCACTTCGTTCTCTCCGTGACCCAGACCACTCATTCAACTTGAGATTGCTTGATTTAGTGAATGTTGTCTTTCTGAAATACTATGTGTTAAATCTGGGATTTTTTTTTTTCAAGAAACACTTAACCAGCATGGCTACCACAGCATTCTGCAGTGATACGCCATCCCATCTGGTTTGCGCTTAGTGGGACTATCATTTGTTTTTCAACAGGACAACGACTCAAAACACACCTCCGGGTTGTGTAAGGGCAAATTGACCAAGAAGGAGAGTGATGGAGTGCTGCATCAGATGACCTGGCCTCCACAATCACCCAAACTCAACCCAATTGAGATGGTTTGGGATGAGTTGGACCGCAGAGTGAAGGAAAAGCAGCCAACAAGTGCTCAGTATATGTGGGAACTCCTTCAAGACTGTTGGAAAAGCATTCCTCATGATGCTGGTTGAGAGAATGCCAAGAGTGTGCAAAGCTGTCATCAAGGCAAAAGGTGGCTACTTTGAAACATCTAAAATCTAAAATATAGTAGATTCTTTCAACACTTTTTAGTTACTACATGATTCCATAGTTTTGATGTCTTCACTATTATTCTACAATGTATAAAATAGTTTTAAAAAGTAAAAATAAAGAAAAGCTTTGAATGAGTAGGTGTGCAAACGTATTTGCAGACCCCAAGATTATCAAAAGTCGCGCTATTAATTCTCAGACAACCCAAAGATTACTAGATGCCCTTCCCTCCACCTACCAAAGGACGTCGGAGTACAACAATAAGTTAACCACTGGGAATCTAAACGTAACCTTACGTAATACCCTAGACGCAGTCACACCTCTAAAAACAAAACGTGTCACAAGAATTAGCTCCCTGGTGCACAGAAAATACCAGAGCCCTGAAGCTTCCAGAAAATTGGAACGGGACCCTCCACCAAATGGGAAGTCTTGTCACTAGCTTGGAAAGACAATACCGTGCAATGTCGAAAAACTCGATCAGCCTACTTTTCCAACTTGATTGAGGAGAATATTAACAATCGCAACAACAAAAATTATACTGTCGTAATGCTAACTAATTATACTGTCGTAATGCTAACTAATTATACTGTCGTAATGCTAACTAAAGAAATCAGCATTCACGAAGTGAGGATGGCCTTCACTTCAGCAGTGATTAATTCATGAACTTCTATGACAAAATTATCAAAATCATTTGAAAACAAATTACGTGTATTTCTCTAAAACAGTCTGAAGTGCCAGGACCTAGGATCAATGGAGACACATTAATAATTTAATCCTGTGTCTCTCGACACATCCACAAAAATAGTAATGGCCTCCAAACCTTCCACTGAACTAAACTACTGAAAGAGCTACTTCCTGTGCTTGGCCCTTTGAACATAATAAATAATTCCTATCCTCTGGATGTGTACCAAACTCACTAAAAGTGGCAGTAATAAAGACTTCTGAAAATGCTGGTAAAGCACTTTTTAGTGCCGCTTTCGACACCATCGATCACCACGTTATTTTGGAGAGATTGGAAACCCTAATCTACACGGACAAGTTTTTGCCTGGTTTACATCTTTTCTGTGAGAAAAGATATCAGTTTGTCTCTGTGGATTGTTTGTCCTCTGACAAATCAACGGTAAGTTCCGGTGTTCCTCAAGGTTCTGTTGTAGGACCGTTATTGTTTTCATTATACAGTATATGCTATCACTTGGTGATGTCATTCGGAAACACAATGTCAACTTTCACTGCTTAGCAGATGACACACAGCTGTACATTTGATGAAACACGATGAAGGCCAAGAATTACCTACTGTGGAAACCTCTGTTTCAGACAAGGTAGTGGATGGTGGCTAATGTTTTACTTTTAAATTCAGACAAAACAGAGAGGCTACTCTAGGTCCTAAGAAACAAAGAGATCTTCATGAACGGGTTAACCTCTCTTGGGTAGGGGGCAGTATTTTGAAGTTTGGATGAATGAGGTGTCCAAAGTAAACTGCCTGTTACTCAGGCTCAGAAGCTAGGATATGCATATGCATGGTAGTATTGGATAGACAACACTCTTAAAATATTGTCTGTAGGTATAACCGAACAGATTTGGCAGGCGAAAACCTGGGGAAAATCCATCCAGGAAGTGGCATTTAAAAAAAATATATTATCAATTATAAAGACAATAAACAACCTGATGATTAATAAAAAGCATCGTTTGACATGTTTCGACGAACTTTACCGGTACTATTTGGATCTATTTGTCTGCCTGTTGTGACCGCCTTTGAGCCAGTGGATTACTGAACAAAACGCGCCAACAAAACTGAGTTTTTTGGATATAAAGAGGGACTTTATTGAACAAAACTAACATTTATTGTGTAACATGGAGTCTTGTGAGTGCAACCATATGAAGATCTTCAAAGGTAATTAATTTTATCGCTATTTCTGACTTTCGTGACTAATCTACTTGGCTGGAAAATGTTTGTATGCTTTTGTAAGCGGGGCGCTGTCCTCAGATAATCGCATGGTATGCTTTCGCCGTAAAGCCTTTATGAAATCTGACACAGCAGCTGGATTAACAAGAAGTTCACCTTTAAACTGATGTATAACACCTGTATGTTTATAATGAGTATTTCTGTTTTTGGAATTTCGTGCTCTGCAATTTCACCGGATGTTGTCGAGGTGGGACGCTACCGTCCCACCTGCCCATAAGAAGTTTTAAGTCACTGATGTGATCTTCCTGTCTGGTCGTGCGCCCCCTCGGGCTCGTGTGATGGGGGAGATCTTTGTGGGCTATACTCAGCCTTGTCTCAAGGTAGTAAGTTGGTGGTCTTTCAATACCCCTCTAATGGTGTGTAGGCTGTGCTTTGGCAAAGTGGGTGGGATTATATCCTACCTGGTGTGCCCTGTCCGGGGTTCTGGTCGGACGGGGCCACAGTGTCCCCCCCCCGTCTCAGCCTCCAGTGTCTATGTTGCAATAGTCTATGTGCCGGGGGGCTGGGGTCAGTCTGTTATATCTGGTGAAATTCTCCTCTCTTATCTGGTGTCCTGTTTGAATTTAAGTAAGCTCCTCTAAATATCCCATCTCTCTCTCAATTCAATACAATTTCTATTTAAGGGTCTTTATTGGCATGGGAAACATATGTTTACATGAAATAGATAATAAACAAAAGTGAAATAAACAATAAAACATTAACAGTAAACATTACACAAAAGTTCCAAAAGAATAAAGACATTTTAAATGTCTCTCTCTCTCTCTCTCTCTCTCTCTCTCTCTCTCTCTCTCTCTCTCTCTCTCNTCTCTCCCTTCCTCCCTCTTTCCCTCCATCCTTCTCTGCTTTCATCCTTCTCTCCCTCCACCCTTCTCTCCCTTCATCCCTCTTTCCTTTCATTGGCCTCACCTCCCATTTCCTTCCCTTCTTCCTCCCTGTTCTGTCTACCTCTGTCTGCCTGACTGCCTTTGTTTGCTTGACTGTCTGCCTGACTGCCTTTGTCTGCTTGACTGTCTGCCTGACTGTCTCTCTCTCTGCCGTCCGTCCGTCCGTCCGTCCGTCCGTCCGTCCGTCCGTCCGTCTGTCTGTCTGCCTGTCTGACTGCCTGCCTATCTGTCTATGGACTATGCCTATGGACCACCAGAGAAAATCCGCACGGCTCTGCCATCGACTCGAAGGCCTGGAAACACAACAGGTCAATCTGACAGCTCAGTGATCGGCTCTACTGCCTAACTTACAGCTACACATGGTCAGAAACCCTATCTCACGCTGGGCTCCACAAACCAGTACATCTGACAGAACACAGAATACAGCCTGACAAGGCCTAGGAGTCTCTGAGCAACAACTGTGCTTGTTACAGTGGACAGCAAAGACCTTGACACCCCCCTCCTCCACATACGCACACACAAGAGCGCTAACCAGCGGGCCAGGTCAGAGAGTGAGACCGCCTGAGACAAAATACCCACACTAACATACTGTATGCTACATACTTACTGAGTATATACTACATACTATATACTATTAGTTCAATTTAGTATACTGTAAACAAACTGTATCCTTTCAGTTGAGTGTACTAGCGCTTTGCCTGTCTACCGGAAGTTGATGTTGTTGCTATGCACCTCTTGCTAGCTTGTTAGCATAACAAATTACAATCTAGACATTTTACGACTTCGGGTGTGTTATTAAATTCAATCTGGAGTGCCAGAGTGCGCTCAGAGTGAGCTCTGGGCGTTCGTATATTCAGAGCGTTTTCAGATTGTCAGTTCGTAACTTCAGAGCGTTGTCAGATTGTCAGTTCGTAACTTCAGAGCATTGTCAGATTGTCAGTTCGTAACTTTAGAGCGTTGTCAGATTGTCAGTTCGTAATTTCAGAGCGTTGTCAGATTGTCAGTTCGTAATTTCAGAGCGTTGTCAAATTGTCAGTTCGCAATTTCAGAGCGTTGTCAGATTGTCAGTTCGCAATTTCAGAGCGTTGTCAGATTGTCAGTTCGGAGTGGCGGAGTTCTCTTCATTTGTGCCTGGAAGTAGCTAGGAAGTTACCAGTTAGCTTGGCGTGCTTGGGTATGGCTGTTGTGAGGTCAGAAATGTTCGACTACAACCCTTCTCCTCAGCCAGAGCATCCAGTGTTTCGCTCTGAACCCTCTACGAATTTACCAAACGGACAATCTGACAACGCTTTGAAAATTGACGAACTGACAATCTGACAACGCGTCTGAAATTGCGAATGACCAATCTGACAACGCTCTGAATCTTGCGAACTGACAATTTTGACAACGCTCTGAAATTGGAATAAATTGACACAGTCACGTGCGACACTGCATTTGGACAACGCTCTGAAATTACGACTGACAATCTGACAACGCTCTGAATTCGAACTGACAATCTGACAACGCTCTAAAGTTACAGAACTGACAATCTGACAACTGCTCTGAAGTTACGAACTGACAATCTGACAACGCTCTGAAGTTACGAACTGACAATCTGAAAACGCTCTGAAATACGAACGCCCAGAGCTCACTCTGAGCGCACTCTGGCACTCCAGATTGAATTTAATAAGCACCACGCGAGTCGTTTAAAAATGTCTAGATTGTAATTTGTTTATGCTAACAAGCTAGCAAGAGGTGCATAGCAAACAACTCAACTTCCGTAGACAGGCAAAGCGCTAGTACACTCAACTGAG
>NC_036856.1:38733471-38747483 GCF_002910315.2 Salvelinus sp. IW2-2015 | reverse complement strand
GACATTTCGAAATCTGACCCCTGTCATGAAAAGTGCTGTAATATTGTTCGTGTAACCACTCAGAAGACAAATCCACACGGCTATAGAAACTAAAGTGGTTTCTATCCGAATAATAACAATAATATGACATATGTCCGATCAAGAATGTAGCACGAGGCAGTGTATTTGGAGACCCAAATATGCTAATGCGAACAGCACCCCCTATAGTTCCAAGAAGTTAATTAAGAACAAAATTCTTATTTACAATTGGACGTCATTGCCAAACAACTGCTCGGATAGAGGGAGATGTATATTCGCTCAGCTATCTACCTGATTTTCAGAGCACTCTCGTCTGAGTGTACTGGAGCGCAGAAATAATTTACAAATTTATGAACGCTCTCAACACCGGTTGAATAGCTGTCAGTAAAATGTTGGCAAAAAAAAGCACCAATTAAACTGTTGCCAGGAGCACAGTTGCAGTCAACCCAGCGCTCTGGATAACATGGAAAAACAGCCTTAACCAGCTCTGCTAGGAGGAGTAAAAATGGTTCAGAAGTGAGATGTTCTCTCATTTGTGTCTGGAAGTACTAGCAAGCGAGCAACTTGGTGCTTGCGCTGTTGTTAGACAGAACGCTCAAATCAACCCTAACGCTCAGAGCGAAACGCTCTGAGTTTACGAACTGACAACTCGCACAATCTTGACATCTGACAACGCTTAATCGAACTGACAATCTTGACAACGCTCTGAACGTACGAACTGACAATCTGGACAACGCTCTGAGATTTGACGAACTGACCCAATCTGACAACCGTCTCTGAATTGGACACTGACAATCCTGACAACGCTCTGAATTTACGAACTGACAACCTGACAACGCTCTTGAGTTTACGAGCACTCTGACCATTTTACTCACCCTAGCAGAGCTGGTTAGGCTGTTTTCATGTTATCCAGAGTGTTGGTGACTGTAACTGTGCTGATGGCAACAATTTAATTACACTTTTTTGCCGACGTTTACTGACACCGGCCACATTCAACTGGTGTTGAGCGTTTGTAAATTCCTCAGTTATTCTGCGCTCTGGTACACTCAGACGAGAGTGCTCTGAAATCGGAGTAGATAGCCAGAGAGAATTTAGAAATGCACCCGAATGTCCATTGAGAACGCACAATGACTATACCACTTAGCTAAACTAAGAATGACGGGAAAAATCAAGTCAATAAACGTTGGGTAGTTAGATAGCATATAGTTAAAATACGGGCAAGTTATCTATTAGTAGCCAACTAAAGTTAGGCAGCTAGCTAACATACCGGTACATATTGCTGTAATGAAATGCTATCCGTTTCATAAGGAAAGCGTAGCCAACAAATTGTCAGCAAATGTAACTTATTTGAAAAGTCATTACTTTATGACAATGCTGAACATTTTGTTAACATTTGTCATAATTCATTAAAGCAATGAATTTGTATCCGCTCTCGTTGAACATATTTCCGCAATTTTCTTTAAATCTGAAAACATTGTAAAGCCATGCCCATTTTCTGAAGAATTGCATTATGGGCCCTAAAAGCACGGCCCTAGTGTCCCCTGCTTGTATACATTATGGGCCCTAGTGTCCACTGCTTGTATACTTTGGTGGAGGTACAGCTCTGCCCTCCACCAATCTGTAGAGGGTACAGCTCTGCGCTCCACACATCAGTAAAGGGTACATCTCTGCCCTCCAACCATATGTAGAGGGTACAGCCCCCACCCATTTGTAGAAGGTACGCTCTGCCCTCTACCCATCTGTAGAGGGTAGAGGAGTCAGAACAACATCCCAGGACACTAAGACTGTGTCCGAAATGGCACCCTATTCCTTAGTGCCATAGATCTTTGGTCAAAAGTAGTGCACTAAGTAGGGAATAGTGTGCCATTTGGGGTCACAGGCTAAGCCCTTCATTGGTCAAAATGCCAGTTGGTTAGAGCGTGCGGTAGCATCTAAAAGGTTGAGGGTTCAATTCCTGCAAGGATCACACAACAAATGCATGCACTCACTGTACTGTTTTGGACAGGAGTGTCTACTACATGTAACTGCTTATTTTAATTATAATAAACAATTATCAGATTAGTGGTTAAAAGGATAATATAATATGCCTGCACCAAAGTGACATCAGACAACCAGGACAGTCACCCCATCAGACAGTGACATCAGACAACCAGGACAGGCATCACAAAGTGACATCGAACAACCAGGAAAAGTCATCACAGAGTGACATCAGACACCAGGACAGGCATCACAAAGTGCATCAGACAAACGCAGGAAAGTCATCCAATCAACAGTGACATCAGAACAACAGGACAGTCACCCCATCACAGAGTGACATCAGACAACGCAGGGCAGTCACCCCATCAGACAATGACATCAGACAACCAGGACAGTCACCCCATCAGACAGTGACATCAGACAACCAGGACAGTCACCCCATCACAGAGTGACATCAGACAAACCAGGACAGTCCACCCACAGACAGTGACATCAGACAACAGGAAGGGCATCACACCCCAGAGTGACATCAGACAACCAGGACAGTCACGCCGTCAACAGTGACATCAGACAACCAGGACAGTCACCCCATCCACAGAGTGACATCAGACAACCAGGACAGTCACCCCATCAGACAGTGACATCAGACAACCAGGAAAGTCACCCCATCACAGAGTGACATCAGACACCAGGACAGTCACCCCATCAGACAGTGACATCAGCAACCAGGACAGTCACCCATCAGACAGTGACATCAGCAACCAGGACAGTCACCCCATCGACAGTGACATCAGACAACAGGACAGTCACCCATCAGACAGTGACATCAGGACAACCAGGACATCACCCATCAGACATGACATCAGACAACCAGGACAGTCATCCGTCAGACAGTGACATCAGACAAACCAGGACAACACCCCATCAGACAGTGACATCAGACAACCAGGACAGCATCACAAAAGTGACATCAGACAACCAGGAAAGTCATCCAATCAGACAGTGACATCAGACAACTAGGACAGTCACCCATCACAGAGTGACATCAGACAACCAGGGCAGTCACCCCATCAGACAATGACATCAGACAACCAGGACAGTCACCCCATCAGACAGTGACATCAGACAACCAGGACAGTCATCCCGTCAGACAGTGACATCAGACAACCAGGACAGTCACCCCATCACAGCAGTGACATCAGACAAACCAGAACATCACCCCACAAGACAGTGACATCAGACAACAGGAAGTCACCCCATCACAAGTGACATCAGACAACCAGGACAGTCACCCCATCAGACAGTGACATCAGACAACCAGGACAGTCACCCCATCAGACATGACATCAGACAAACCAGGACATCACCCATCAGACAGTGACATCCAGACAACAACCAGGACAGTCACCCCATCAGACAGTGGACATCAGACAAACCAGGGACAGTCACCCCATCAGACAGTGACATCAGACAACCAGGACAGTCACCCCACAGACAGTGACATCAGACAACCAGGACAGTCACCCCATCAGACAGTGACATCAGACAACCAGGACAGTCACCCCATCAGACAGTGACATCAGACAACCGGAAAGTCCCATCAGACAGTGACATCAGACAACCAGACAGTCACCCCATCGACAGTGACATCAGACAACCAGGACAGTCACCCCATCAGACATGACATCACTACAGGTTAAACAGTCAGAGCACATCCCTGCTGCATTACAACCTGCTAAAAATAACACAGCCACACAGCCTCACACACCCACGCGTGCACACCGCGCACAACACACACACACACACGCACACACACACAACACACACACACACACACACACACACACACACACACACATCACACCACACACACACACATGCTGTTAGTTAGGAGGAATTTGTTTGTGAACGGTGTGTGTTTGTGTGTAGTTGTTGATGCTGTTAGTTAGAGGACACAGCATCCCAGCACATCCAGGCTAGGGAATATAGGCAGCTACAATCCAGATGATTTAGAAATGAGTGTTGAAATCCTGTTCAGATGATTTTAGAAATGAGTGTTGAAATCCTGTTCAGATTACTTAGAAATGAGTGTTGAAACCTGTTCAGATTATTTGGAAATTAGTGTTGAAATCCTGTTCAGATTCCTGGGGGTGACCAACCTGGTGTTGAACACAGATTATCTACACATTTTCAAGATTGTTACACCCACAGCAAGAGCCAAGGCTGCACAAGTTCAGGTTTAGGCCAGTTCTCTTTAGGTTTTAGGCCAGGTTACCCTTCATGTGAGTATGCTTCGTCTTCAAAAAAGTATGAAAAAGTATGCACTCACCACTGTATGTCTCTCGATAAGAGGGTCTGCTAAATGCCTATATATGTAATGTAAAATGTAATGTAAAATGTAATGTATAATGTTATCCAGAATCTCATTTAGAACTCAGCCAGCTCTGCATAGCAATGTATTAACATTTCCAGAGTATGCATGATATAATGAGAAATGTGACCACACACCACACACACACACACACACACACACACACACACACACACACACACACACACACACACACACACACACAGAAACACATCTTTGCCTCTGTCCATGGTGCTGATATTTATACGGTGGAGTGACCTCTAGGTGCGTGCACCCATCCGACCAACCAAGTTGGAGTCATGGAGGGACACAGACATACGTTCAAGAAATGTAGCCTTGATCAAGATTCCTACATTGATATGCGTCTTGGATAACGGAATTGACAGTTACTCTTTCTTTGACATTCAGAACATACGGTCGTCTACCGGTGAAAGAAAAAGAGCTACTGTCATTATATTTGGCCGATAGGTAAAATATTATGCAGTTTGCTGCCAGCTGCCTTCTTGCTCTTGATCCCCGTTTTCCGCCGTGTTAAAACGGCCCTCCCGCCACCGAATGATACAATACACCAGGTGTAGGCTACTTCGTTGTTCATTCAAACAGCCCGTATCTCCTCGGTTGAATCAAAGGCACAGCAAGGATAAACTGCATATCGCTATCAGACGAACCAAATGAGACAAAATCAACCTTCCATTCCGTTTCTCTCACAATTAGAAAAATATATACATTTCCATTCATTATTATCCTACACAAGAACGCAGACGTTAAATTAGCCGAAATTCTTACCTCAGTCGACATGTTGCCATGAGACGGTGCAGGATCTGTCCCGTGCTGAAATCGTCTGCTCTTGGGACTGCGCGGCTCGAGCTTCGCGGGAGGGCGGGAACGCACTAGCGAGGCTCGAGCGTGTGTCGTGTGTGTCTGTGTGTGTGTGAGAGAGAGAGAGAGAGAGAGAGAGAGAGAGAGAGAGAGATGCAGATGTTCTGGGGTGAGTGGTAGGTAATAGGTAATTAAAAAACGTGGATAGTTTATAATTATACCAATGTTGGAGAAGAAAGAGAAGTTCTGAGATATGAAAGTGCATACAGGAGTCTTCAAAGATATGATGCTGTGAAACGATAGATCACTGATTCCTCTGTGTAAAAAGAGGTCATTTTTCTTTTACACTTTGTGGTTTCCCACGTTTATTAATAATTAATAGGAAATGCCTGCTTTTCCATTCTTCTCTCCATCAGCTGTAAACAACAACAACATCCAACCGTTGTCTCCTGCTGTTTCCTTGAAAACTCAGTCAAGCACAAAGACTGAGAGAGAAACTTGGGGCAACAATCATCAACAATCAACATTGCTGTGTTCCTGTCAAATTGGACCGATTTGTAMGTTTTCTCTCTGAAAAATGTAGTTCATTTAATCTGATTGTCATAMGGTTCCATGACTTTGTCCACATCTGAACACGCAAAATACATTTAGATGATTTTCATTACATTTTGGGTGTTTTATTTAACACCTGTGGTGTTCCYTTTGACCGGTCATTAGAAATGAATGTGTGAGACTACAATTAGTGTATGAAATTGAGTTCAGGCACATGCCCATTCATCAGATGGACACACTTCTCAGACCCCCACACGATAAGGTATGTTGATGGTGACAGAAAACACAAACTTAGACTTGCTGGTGCACACACACACACACACACACACACACACACACACACACACACACACACACAACACACACACACACACACACACACACACACACACACCACACACACACACACACACCTCACTCCCCTTCTTGGCTTCCATGGCAACCCCCATGGGAACCTTTCCCCAATAGAATATTTCCCCAAGGGAACCCCACCTGTTGGCATTCTCACAAACAATCGCAACATTGTTCGAATAATATATAGAACTTTTCTCGCAGCTCTGGTATATAAAAGCTTTTTTGAGGCCTTGCTCACAATTCATTCTGTGGCAGCACAATGACCAAACTATATACTGTATGTGAGGCTCTTGATCATATCTTTGATCATGACACTGGTGAGGAGGAGAGAGTCCTTGTTAAACTTTGACACAAAGTAGTCTGTCATAAATAGCACAATATGTTTCATCTGAGTGTTATAGTCAAAATAATTCATACATTATGCTTTTTTTACTCAAAAACGAGTTGTATGAGCTCAGGTCAATGATGCCAACAAGCCATGAATAGCAAATAGAAGTTCAAAACTTGTAATGTTCACAAGAACTTAAGTTGATAAAAAGATCTAACACAACATTAGGTGATAATATATGTATGATTGATTGTGTTGAAAGTATAACGTAGTCAAGCACAAACACGGAGGGAGAAACGCGAGACAGCTATAACTTACATAATCAACAATCATTGGTACATTTAACAGTGAGTTGTAAGAGCTTAGTGTCACAGGTTCACATCCAACTTCGTTTTGCCAGCTAATTCGCTTGCAGCCATCATAGTTCATTGAGTCCAGAGTAATTGTGTGTACGTGTGTCATAACCATTGTGTATATAACAGGGTGTTTAATTCCATACCTGTAGTGAGTGCTTTGATTAAACATTTATCATTAGAGTGTGAGTGCCAAACAGTACAGTAGCAGTTGGGAACCTTTTATAAGATAAACTATTCGATAAGCAATTCACGGCTAGTACAAGAGGTACGCTCTTTCTTGTCCATTTCTCACTCCCACCTCATTCCTTCCCACCATCCCTCTTTACCCCAATCTTTCTTTCACACACACGCATGTACGCAACCGCGCAAACACACACAGAAACATCCACAGACTCAGTCATAACCATCTATCCATTCTGAATGTAAATTAGATCTAACACTAGACTAGCCTCCATAATAGGAAGCATGCTGAACTAACACTATCTGAATCCTGATGTTTACCTTGGATTGCATATTCCCCCAGTGTGTGTGTGTGTGTGTGTGTGTGTGTGTGTGTGTGTGTGTGTGTGTGTTGTGTGGTGTGTGTGTGTTGTGTGTGTGTGTGTGTGTGTGTGTGTGTGTGTGTACAGGCTAGCACATATTTCCCCAGGCTTCCAGTGTCCTCAAATCTCCTGATATTGCTGCTGTAACTTTAGCTTCACCATCAGCCCGTTGTCAAACATATTGAGACAAGACACACACTCACATCTAGGCTTTTGCTAAAACAAGAACAAAGTACTTTCGAGCTCCAATTTCTCCTATGATTTTTCAAAGAAGCAGAAACATATTTCTCAAAAAAATCTTTTTTTGTGTCTTTCATTTTTTGAATTTCTTTGAATGCAATGGAATTACATTTTACTTCCTTTTAATTCAGACTCAAACCTGATATACAATCAAGATGGGCTTTCATATAACAAAATATGTATTTGTGTTCAAATTGATTAACATGCATAAGGTTTGGCCCATGGCTGGCACAGCCCACTCTCAGTCAGACAAGACAGCGTTGACCACAAATCAGTATGTGTTTGGGTCTGGTAGTCCCTGCTCTGGTGTAGTTAGCAGGAAATACAAGTCCAGCTCTTGAAAAGGAGATTGACATGGGCACTTGACATGGGTGTTTATATGTGTGTGTGTGTGTGTGTGTGTTTGTGTGTGTATGTTAGCGTGCGTGTGCGTGCACAAATGCATGTGTGTGCGAGGGTGTGCATGAGCGTGCGTGTGTGGATTGACACAGGCACACGGTATGGCCAAGATGTTTGTTTATAGTTGTCAGTGTTTGACTGAGGCCTGAAAGATAGGGGATATTGGTTTTGGTTCACCAGCGGAGGGCACATGGCCAGGGTAAATTGCTAGGTTGGGGAGGTCTGATTACCACAATGGTAGAATGCATGCATTCCCCTTCATACTGGGATTGTAATGCAAGCTGATGAACTCATAAAGCATCTCATTCTGGCCTCTGAATGTGTCTGAATGTGCACATCAGTGGAAAATTATCACTGGGCTTGGAAATCTGAAATTATCATAACGAATTGACACACACACACACACACACACACACACACACACACATGAAACATGCTTCATTTTCAATCGTAATGTATACAATATACATTTTACAAAATATGCATGGTTTTGGTTTCCATCCCCAAATGCCAGTGCCCTTTTCTGTGACGTCTTGCAGATGGCTGTGGCTAGAAGTTGTTTTGGCTTTAGGCTCTCTTAATGAAGAGTACCGGAATTAGGTTTGGTTAGATTGGCTTTATATTTAGTATGGCGTCTATGTATTAGGTGGCAGCTCGTTATACAGTAGGCCCATTGGTGTCATTATACATAATGTTATGACCACAAAAGTAGCAGTTTAAGCACAAGCATTTCACTACACCCGCAAAAAAAGCTAAATATGATATGTACAGAAAGCTCATCTTCAACATTCTGGATAGAAAAACTCCTGGCCCTACACATGGTACATTTTGGAATCAAAACTCGTGGCCCTACACATGGTACATTTTGGAATCAAAACTCGTGGCCCTACACATGGTAAATTATTGGATCAAAACTCGTGGCCCTACACATGGTAAATTAGATAGAGAAAAAGGCCACACACAAATGGATATTTTATAAAGCTTAGGGGAGTGGACATTCCCCCTTTCTCTGTACTGTCTCCATTTGTTCAACAGCACTTGATATGTTATTATTTTGAATGTGTGTAAAACCTCCCTGTTCAAATGGGATCAGAGTCCTGGCAGACTTGATGTGTTATTATTTTGGATGTGTGTCATGCCTGCTCCCGCTCTTCCCCCCTGGCGCTCAAGGGTGCCAGGCTCCCCAGCATTACGCACTCCTTTCACCATCATTACGCACACCTGCCTTCCCCCCCATCACACGCATCAGCGATTATTGGACTCACCTGGACTCAATCACCTCTGTCATTACCATAACTATATATGTCTGGTTCCCCGCTCTGTTCCCTGCTTCAGCATTAATTGTCGTTTGTCTTTGTTTACCCGTGTGCTGACGCAGTAGGTGGTGGGTGATTGAGACTTGGGAGACTGTGGGTGAATCTCTGGAGAACGTGGTAGTGAACTTGGAGGTTGGGTGATGTGAGACTTGGAGATGTGTGGGTGATTGTGCAAGACTTGGAGACTGTGGGTGATGGTGAGAGTGGAGACTGTGGTGATGTGAAGACTTGGAGACTGTGGTGGTGACTGGACTGGGTATGCAAGCTCTGGGAGTGTGCGGTAGCTGTAGCTTGGGCTGTGGCGATGTGAGAGGGCGGTATGGAGAGTGGAGACTGTGGGGTGATGTGAGACTTTGGGAGACTGATGGGGTATGTTTATTTGGCATTTCAGGAGAGATTCAAGTTCAATCATTATTTAATTTCGCATCTCTTTGCAGGAGATTCTCATTTCCTGTCATGGTCAGAAGGGAACGATATGGGAGTGGATTTCAACGCGTGTGTGTGTCCAATGTGTGGTGTGTGTTGTGTGTGTGTGTGTGTGTGTGTTGTGTGTGTGTGTGTGGTGTGTGTGTTGGTGGTGTGTTGTGGTGTTGTGTGTGTGTGTGTGTGTGTGTGTGTGGTGGTGTGTGTCGTGTGTGGTGTGGTAGGTTGTGGTGGTGTGTATCAAAGTCAACAGGTGAGGAGAGGGTGTTTGTGAGTGGCACCTGACAATGCCTGTCTTGGCCAACATACAAACACAACACATCACACAGTCACACATCAACACAACATCACACAACTATGTCACACGGACACACACACATCCATCAGACACACACACTACATAACACACAAAATCACATACACACACAAGTCAACATAACACATCAGCACAGCACAACTCATCACCACACATGACACACAACACACATCACACACAGAGACCACAGAGACACACAGACAGACAACACAAGCACAACTTGATTTCTCGCCAAGCTAGGTTAGGCCATTTCAAGAAACCCCTAAGTCTAGGGCACAACGGTGGCCCTTCCCCCTATCAAGCTCTGCCAGCTCCCTTGGGTCCGGGTCAAAAATAGTGCAATGAATTCCAAGGGAATAGGGTGCCATGCATTTAACGGACGCAGTCCCAGTCTTCAAATCTGGGTAGCCTTTCAATGAAGAGACATGGTTCAGCCGATTCCTGAAAGGCTGAGCACAGATTGGAATTCCAGATAGAGCTGCTCAGACTGCTGGCGATACAGGGAACCACACATAAATTTATATCGCAAAATACACACTGGGTCAGATCAGACATTTTTTCTTAAAACAAAATAGTTTTTTTCTTACTTCCAGAAAATAGGCAGGGAGTTGGCACTGGCTTGAAGACCCAGTGTCCTCCATGAAGTTTTATAGAGCTGTGCCGTGAAGTTTAGAGTTTGCCGTGTTGTTGGCTCGTGTTGTTGGCCGTTTCGTGTTGTTGGCGTGTTGTTGGTGTGTGGCTGTGCCGTGTTCTGGCTTGTTGCGTGTTGTTGGCCGTGTTGTTTGGCCGTGTTAGTCTGGCGTGTTGCTGGCCGTGTTGTTGGCCGTGTTGTATGCAGCCGGTTAGTTGCTTGGCCGTTTGCTTGGCTGTGGTGTGCCTGTGAGAGCTGTTTGCCTCGGTTGCTGGCCGTAGACGTTGCTGCAAGCTAGTGTTGAACTGTGGCGTGTGTTGTTGAGACCGTTGTTGCTGGCTGGTGTTGTTGGCCGTGGTTGCTGGCTGTGTTGTTGGAGAGTTTTGCTGGGCCATGTTGCTGGCTGTGTTGTTGGCAGAGTTGTTGGCCGTGTTGCTGGCTGTGTTGTTGGCCGTGTTGTTGGGCCGTAGTTGGCTGTGCTGTGTTGTTGGCAGAGTTGTTGGCCGTGTTGTTGGCCATGTTGCTGGCTGTGTTGTTGGCCGTGTTGATTGGCTGTGTTGCTGGCAGAGATTGCTGGCCAATGTTGCTGCAGGGTTGTTGCGGTGTTGCTGGGCTGTGTTGTGTGGCCTCGTTTGTTTGGCCGTGTTGCTGGCTGTGTTTTGCTTGGCCCGTGTTGCTGGCTGGTGTTGGTTTGGCAGAGTTGCTGGCCATGTTTCTGGCTGTGTTGTTTGGCAGAGTTGTTGGCCGTTGTTGCTCGGCTGTGTTGTGGCCACGTTTTGTTGGCGCGTTTGTGGGGACTGTGTTTTGTTAGGCGAGAGTAGTTTGAGACCGGTGTTGCCTGGCTGTGGTTTGTAGAGTAGTTGGCCGCGTAGTTGCTGGCTCGTGTTGGCAGTGTTTGTTGGCGTGTTTTGCTGACCTGTGTTTGTATGGCAGAGTTGCTGGACGTGTTGCTGCTGTGTTGGTTGGCAGAGTTGCTGCCGTGTTGCTGGCTGTCCGTTTTGTAATGGCAGAGTTGCTGCCATGTTGCTGGCTGTGTTTGTTGGCTGTTGTTGCGTGCCGCTGTTTGTGGCTAGAGTTGGTCTGGGCGGTCGGCGTGTTGTTGGCCGTGTTGTGGCGTGTTGCTGGACTGTGTTGTATGGCCGTGTTGTTTATGCCGTGTTGCTGAGCAGAGTTGCTTGCGCATGTTTGCTCGGCAGAGTTGTTGGGCCGTGTTGCTTGGCTTGTGTTGTTGGCCCGTGTTGTTGGCCGTGTTGCTGGCCGTGTTTGTTGGCCGTGTTGCTGGCTGTGTTGTTGGCCGTGTGCTGGCTGTGTTGTTTGGCAGAGTTGCTTGGCCATGTTGCTGGCTGTGGTTGTTCGGCAGAGTTGTTGGCGTGTTTGCTGGTGTGTTGTTGGCCGTGGTTGTGGCCGTGTTGCTGGCTTGTGTTGTTGGCAGAGTTGTTGGCCGTGCTTGTTAAGGCAGAGTTTGTTGGGCCGTCTGTTGATGGCTGTGTTGTTGGCGTGTTGTTGGCGTGTTGACTGGCGTGTTGTTGGGCAGAGTAGTTGGCAAACATGTTGCTGGAAGAGTTGTTGCGCGTGTTGCGGTTTTGTTGGCCGGTATTCTGTTCTGGCTGTGTTGTGGCGTGTTAGTGGCCTTGTGTGCTGTTGTTGCAGAGTTGAGCTGGCGACATGTTATGCTCTCGGCTGCTGTTGATTGTGCAGAGTCTGTTGCCGTGCTTGCTGGATGTGTTGTTGGCCGTGTTGTTGGCCGTGTTGCTGGCTGTGTTGTTGGCAGAGTTGTTGGCGTGTTGTTGGCCGTGGTTGCTGGCTGTGGTTGTTGGCGTGTTGTTGGCCGTGTTGTGCTGCAGAGTTGCTGGCCCATGTTGCTGGCAGAGTTGTTGGCCGTGTATAGCTGCTGTGTTGTTGGCAAGAGGTTGTGAAGCACCTGTTCTTGGAGTGGCGAGTGGCCGTCTGTTGCTGGCTGTGTGTTGTTGCCGTGTTTGTTGGCGTGTTGCTGCTTGTGTGTTGGCCGTGTTGCTGGCTTGTGTGTTGGCAGCCAGTTGCTGAGCCATGTTGCTGGCTGTGTTGTTGCGGAGAGTTATGTTGAGGCGTGTTGCTGGCTGCTCGTTGTTGGCTCGTTTGTTGGCTCGTGTTGCCTTGCTGTGTTGTTGGATGAGATTGTTGGCCGTGTTGTTGGCGGTGCTGAGCTGAGTTGGTATGGACCTGTTTGTTGGCGCGTGAATGCTCTGCAGAGTTGCTGGCCATGTTTGCTTGGCAGAGTTTGTTGGGCAGTGGTTGCTGGCTTGTTGTTGGCACGTGTTGTTGGCCGTAGTTGCTGGCCTGTGTTGTTTGTGCAGAGTTGTTGGCCATGATGGTGTAACTGTGAAGAAGTTAGCTTGGCGTAGGTTGTTGGCTGTGTTATGTCGGCCTGTGTTGTTGGCCTGTGTTCGCTTGCTTGGTGCTGCGTAGGTTGGTTTGGCCGTGTTTGCTGGGCACGTGTTGTTGGCCAGTGTTAGTCTGGCTGCTCGGTTGTTTGGGCCGTGTTGCTGGCTGTGTTGTTTGGAGAGTTGCTGGCCTGTTGCTCGCTGGTGTTGTTGCAGCAGTTGTTGTGCCGGTTGCTGGTGTGTTGTTGGCGCGTAGTTGTTGGCCCCGTGTTGCTGGCTTGTGTTTGTTGGCAGACGTTGTATGGCCGTGTGAATTGCGGCGAGTTGTTGGCCGTGTTGCTGGCTGTGTTTGTCTGGCCGTGTTGTTGGCCGTGTTGCCTGGCTGTGTTTTGGCCAGAGTTGTTGGCCCATGTTGCTGGGAAGAGTTGTTGGCCGTGTTCGCTGGCTGTGGTTTGTTGGGCCGTTGTTGTTGGCCGTGTTGGCTGGCTGTGTTGTGTTGGCCGTGTCTGCTGACTGTGTTGTTGGACAGAGTTGCTGGCACTGTTGCTGGTGTGTTGTTTGGCAGAGTTTGTTGGCCGTGTTGCTGGCTGTGTAAAGTTGGCCGTGTTGTTGTGCCGTTTGCCTAAGGCGATGTGTTGTTATGGAAGAGTTGTTCCGGCCGGTGTTGCGTTTGGCGTCTGGTTGCTGGTGTGATTGTTGGGCCGTGAGTTTCGTTGGCCGTGTTGCTGCCAGAGTTGCTGGCATGTTGCTGGCAGAGTTTGTTGGACACGTGTCTCTGGTTGTGTTGATTGGCTCGTGTTGGTGAATGGCCGTGTTGCTGGCTGTGTTGTTGGCCGTTGTCTTGCTAGGTGTGTTTGTGTGGCAGAGTTGCTGCCATGTTGCTGGCTGTGGTTGTTGGCAGAGTTGTTGGCCGTGTTGCTTGGCTGTGTTGTTGGCTCGTGTTGTTGGCCGTGTGCGGCTGTGGGCGATGTATTGCCAGTGTTGCTGGCTGTGTTGTTGGCAGAGTGTTT
>NC_036856.1:38708213-38733446 GCF_002910315.2 Salvelinus sp. IW2-2015 | reverse complement strand
GGCGTGTTTGTATGCGCCTGTCAAGGAGTGGCAGACAGCTCCTATAACTTTTAACATTCTCCTCTCTCTCTCCAAAGTCAACCCGTCTGTCAGGATCTAATGCCATTTGAACAGAATCGTTTTACACACATCCAAAATAATAACAGCATTAACTCTGTGGAGAATCTGATGCATTTGAACAGAGAGGTTTTACACACATCCAAAATAAAACACATTAACTCTGTCGGAGATCTGATGCCATTTGAAACAGAGAGGTTTTACACACATCCAAAATAATAACACATTAACTCGTTGGAGATCTGATGCCATTTGAACAGAGAGGTTTTACACACATCCAAAATAATAACACATTAACCTTGTGGAGATCTTGATGCCATTTGAAACAGAGAGGTTTTACAACACGATCTGTTAAGGACCGTAGCGATGCCGGGATGAAGAAGCAGTACTGGGACGTCAACATTTTAATCCAGAACTGACAGGTAAACAGAACTCCAAGTCTCACATCACCCACAGTCTCCAAGTCTCACATCACCCACAGTCTCCAAGTCTCACATCACCCACAGTCTCCAAGTCTCACATCACCCAGGGCCAAACTCTACTCCAAAACTTTGCTTCAGAACACTGTCATCCTTGTCTGGCACTGTTGATCACCGTCTATCATTTGCTCATACTTGGATGAGTTTTCTTGATTGTTTGGTCATACGATGTGCCAACCACTGCTGTCTATTCAACCACAAGGGATGGGGTCGTGCAGCAAAACCTGCAGCAAAGCAGGTTTGGCCCCGGTTGATATACATCGATGGAAGACACCRACGCAACCCCCCCCATCAACCTCTCTCCTGTCTTCTCTAGCTCTTTCCCAGATGGTTGATGTACATWGGAATGTTATCTTAGTCAACTAGGGGGTAAAGTCAAGGTAAGCATTGAATGTAACTGTCCAAAAAGAACAGCGGGGTAAGAAATAACGCTTGTAAGTCAAAACAGCATCGATACATGTTCAAATATCCACATTAGTTTACCAGCCTACTCGGTATGCATGGACATCACTTGATGCATCACAAAGTAATGTGCAACCTGGGATGTCTGGAGCAGTTTGGTGTCCCTGGGACAGTTTCAGTGTCCTGACTTCCATATTCCGTCCAAAGCGCAGAGTTACGACCACTAAGCTCCGTGGGAACCAAATCAAACAGCCCTAAAAACAATAGAGAGGATGAGAGATGAGAGGGGGAACATTTAAGAGGTTGCACCGGGAAAACAATCTGCCAACCCAGCAAACAGAACCAGGGAGCATCTCCTCCAGCTGGAGAAGGAATAAAAACAGGGAGAGATGAAGAGAGGGTTGGAGGGATAGAAAGAGAGATAGAGAGAAAGAGCACGTGTGTGTGTGTGTGTGTGATGATTCACTCATGTATAATCCCTTGTTAATGATGTTAGTTAATTATGTGGGAGATTAATGAAGAGGGATCCTAATAAACACAACACTATATATCCTTCCTAGTGCCAGTTTATCTCCTGATTAGAGCCAGTTTATCTCCTGATTAGAGCCAGTTTTACCCTCTGCTGAAGCCAGTTTATCTCTATAGAGCCAGTTTACCCCCTGACTGGAGCCAGTTTATCTAGAGCCAGTTTATCCCTGACTAGAGCCAGTTAATCTAGAGCCAGTTTACCCTCTGAGCCTAGAGCCAGTTTACCCCCTGACTAGAGCCAGTTTACCCCCTGACTAGAGCCAGTTAGACTACCGTTATCTAGAGCCAGTTTATCCCCTGACTAGAGCCAGTTTATCTAGAGCCAGTTTATCTAGAGCCAGTTTATCTAGAGCCAGTTTTCTAGAGCCAGTTTACCCCTGACTAGAGCCAGTTTATCTAGAGCCAGATTATCTAAGCAGTTATCTAGAGCCAGTTTATCTAGAGCCAGTTTATCTAGAGCCAGTTTAATTCCCCCTGAGACCTAGAGCCAGTTTTACTAGAGCCAGTTTATCCCCTGAAGAGCCAGTTTATCTAGAGCCAGTTTACCCCCTGACTAGAGCCAGTTTATCTAGAGCCCAGTTTACCCCTGACTAAAGCCAGTTTACCCCCTGACTAGAGCAGTTTACCCCTGACTAGAGCCAGTTTTATCTAGAGCCAGTTTACCCCTGACTAGAGCCAGTTTACCCCCTGACTGGAGCCAGTTTATCTAGAGCCAGTTTATCCCTGACTAGAGCCAGTTTTCTAGAGCCAGTTTATCCCCTGACTAGAGCCAGTTTATCTAGAGCCAGTTTACCCCCTGACTAGAGCCAGTTTATCTAGAGCCAGTTTACCCCCTGACTAGAGCCAGTTATCTAGAGCCAGTTTACCCCCTGACTAGAGCCAGTTTATCTAGAGCCAGTTTATCCCCTGACTAGAGCCAGTTTATCTAGAGCCAGTTTATCCCCTGACTAGAGCCAGTTTATCTAGAGCCAGTTTATCTAGAGCCAGTTTATCTAGAGCCAGATTTTACCCCTGACTAGTGCCAGTTTATCTCGAGCCAGTTTATCCCCGACTAGTGCCAGTTTATCTAGAGCCAGTTTATCCCCTGACTAGTGCCAGTTTATCTAGAGGCAGTTTATCCCCTGACTAAGCCAGTTTTCTAGAGCCAGTTTACCCCTGACTAGAGCCAGTTTATCTAGAGCCAGTTTATCCCTGACTAGTGCCAGTTTATCTAGAGCCAGTTTATCCCCTGACTAGGCCAGTTTATCTAGAGCCAGTTTATCCCCTGACTAGAGCCAGTTTATCTAGAGCCAGTTTATCCCCTGACTAGAGCCATTTATCTAGAGCCAGTTTATCCCCTGACTAGTGCCAGTTTATCTAGAGCCAGTTTATCCCTGACTAGAGCCAGTTTATCTTAGAGCCAGTTTATCCCCTGACTAGAGCCAGTTTATCTAGAGCCAGTTTATCCCCTGACTAGAGCCAGTTTATCTAGAGCCAGTTTATCCCCTGACTAGTGCCAGTTTATCTAGAGCCAGTTTACCCCTGACTGGAGCCAGTTTATCTAGAGCCAGTTTACCCCCTGACTGGAGCCAGTTTATCTAGAGCCAGTTTATCCCCTGACTAGATCCAGTTTGAAGAATCATACCTGAGAAGTCAAAAAGAGCTGAAAGCACTGTACCCTGCTTAGCCTTCTTGAAGCATTGTCGAAAGACGCAATTATAGCCCAGAGAGGGAGACATCAAAGCAAGCAGTAAACTTTTCTAGTGCCTATGCAAACATGTATGCCAAAATGGATCAGGGTTGGGGTAAATTCCATTTCAATTGAGTCATTTTGAGATAGGAATGGAGGTTTCAATTAAAGGTTTTGTAGTATTAACATGGTGACTTTTTTTCCTGTGATAAATAGGATATACCCTTGACAGATACAGTAAATGCATCCAGTTTGCAGAATAAGACTTTATTATTAAATATTTCATGTCACATATTGCAATGATTTATTCTAATTGCAGAGATGAAAATAAAAGTTACTGTAGACCAGGAAAACATTCTCAGTTCAACTGTCAGACTGTGGAACTGTTAGTGTGCATTAAATAATAGAAATAACAATGACTGTACGATAAGAGGATCTAAGGAACCTCAGCTTTTCAGATAAACCCGTAGGGCTGGTTTCCCAGACACAACGACTATTCCTGGACTACAAAACACTTTTAGAGATTCGGCATTCAGAATGCTTTAACTCTAGCAGTAGATGTATTCTAGGTCAGGGAAAACAGACCTTTAAACTTCTATCTGCTTCCATACAAATCCTCAGATATAAATAATACAAAGATATAACAAAATCAGATGTATTTCTTTACAGAGCTATTCTATAAGAAATCGGCTGCATGGAGGGCAGCTAGGTCTCCAGTGCAGGACAGAACAATTACACACTTTTCCCAAATCAACTACTATATGACCCCGTGTGTGTGTGTGTGTGTGTGTGTGTGTGTGTGTGTGTGTGTGTGTGTGTGTGTGTGTGTTGTGTGTGTGTGTGTGTGTGTGTGTTGTGTGTGTGTGTGTGTGTGTGTGTGTGTGTGTGTGTGTGTGTGTGTGTGTGTGTGTGTCTGTGACTTGAGAACATCTGGTCCGACTGGATGTGGGGTTTAATGTTGCTGGCAAGTGGGGGGAACAAGTTGAGGAGCTTGTCCATGAGTATTCAACCAGGCTTGGTTCCCTTCTGCCCGTGGGCATGAAGCTAGAAGCTGTGAGAGAGGTGGCCCTAGAAAAGATTCAACATCTGCTTGCAAATGTGCAATGAATAACACAACTGTTCAAGTGGTGAGAAAGTGGCTCTGCTTAAACACACACCACGTAACGTTGTCTTCCTGAGCCAAAGATAGAGGGGTTTAGGTATCCCGAATAATGAGTGGATTTACACTGCTACCAGGCTGACTCACCTTTTGAACATGCTCAACATTGATGACGTGACAGTTAAGGAGTTAGCCTCCCTACTTCTGGACCAACGGAGGACGAAGGTTCACTGGCCAGGGACACAGAGGACAACTTCCTGGGCTTCAGGAGGAAGGCCAATGGAAAATTGAACACTCGTGCTGCGGGCTTTGGAGTCCGGTCAGACTGGCCGGACCTCAACGACCTGTGCAACAGGACTGGAGCTCAGGTGGACACCGACTGATATGCAAACTGAGCCAGTGACTGCCTCTGATGCAGTTGTGGCAGATCGCGGTGATGTTGTGGAGGCTTCTGTCACCCATGAGGTAACATCTCATCCTACATCCAGGACAACACTCATTGGTATCATGCTCTATTCTACATGAGCCACATGTGATGGTGTCCATTGCCCATGTTGTGACTGGCTGCTGTTCATACAAGGATTTGTACATTGCTAGACATGACTGCCTTATTGATCTGATAACCAGCGAGGTGAGACAGGTAGTCTCACCAACAGCACAAAAAGGGAAGCTGGTTTGATGTTGATGATGATGTTTTTTCCTGTGTACCAAATACACCAGATATTGTTGTTGTGGGGGGAGGCCAGGGGGAGGTGCTCATTTTGGAAGTGGGCTGATCATTGGACGCCTACATGGAGCAGGCCTTTGCCAAGAAGCTGCTTAAATACCAGCCCCTAGAGGCACGCTGGGACACCCTGGGGTGGGGGTGCAAGCTGGTGGCTCTGATATTTGGCAGTCTCAGCCACGTACACAGGCTTGCAGTGTGTGGCCTTTAGATTGAGGGCCTGACAAAAACTAGGGCAAAGCAATTGGCTAGGTACTGCTCTGTTTCAGCTGTTGTGGGCAGCCTAGTTGTTTGGAAAATTAGGTACTTTCTTTACCCTTGAGTGCCATGCGTACAGGGACCTCTGAAATGTTTGGATCCTTTTTTTGTAAATTTGACAACACCAATGCTGACACGGGAATGAAACTGAGAAAGTGACGAATATAGGGGAGGCAATCAATGACGTGATGGAGTCCAGGTGAGTCCGATGAAGCACTGGTGCAAGTAACAATGGTGACAGGTGTGTGTAATGATGAGCAGCCTGGCGCCCTCGTGCGCCAGAGAGGGGAAGCAGCCGTGACAAAGTGTGTGTCAGAGCTGTGTGTAAGTTATGCAAACATTTTGGAAGAAGTGATGTAGTTAGTCTCTCCTCAACTCTTAGCTAAGATAAACTGGTCATGCATAGTATTTATATTAGCCTTCTGATGACAATGAAAAGCAAGACGTGACGCTCTGTCTGGGGCCAGCTGCAGCTTAACTAGGTCTTTCCTTGCAGCACTCGATCACAAGAGCCTGCAGGACTTGCTTTGTGGAGTGTGGTGTCAAAAAAGCAGAGCATCTCTTTATTACGGACAGACCTCTCCCCATCTTTACAACCATTGAATSWATATGTTTGACCATGACAGTTTACAATCTAAGGTTACACCAAGTAATTTAGCCTCCTCAACAGCCACATCATTCATTACAGATTCAGCTGAAGTCTAGAGCATAGGGAATTATTTGTATAAAATACATTGCCCTTAGTTCTAGAGATGTTCAGGACCAGTTTATTCCTGGCCACCCATTCCAAAACTAACTGCAACTCAGTGTGAAGGGTTTCAGTAACTTCAGTAGCTGTGATTACTGATGCGTATATGGTTGAATCATCAGCATACATGGACACACATGCTTTGTTCAATGCCAGTAGCAAGTCATTGGAAAAAATAGAAAAGAGTAGAGMGCATATTGTGTGTGTGTGTGAGAGAGAGAGAGTGCATGTGTGTGTGTGTGTCTACAATTGAATTTCATCGACAGACCACATCTCCCATCACGACGAAAGGATGAGCTCCATCAAAAGCAGATGTCCCTCTTACAGCCCAGTGTACCAGCCAAGAGAGAGAAATGTCCCTCTTACAGCCCAGTGTACCAGCCAAGAGAGAGAAATGTACCTCTTACAGAACAGTGTACCAGCCAAGAGAGAGAAATGTCCCTCTTACAGAACAGTGTACCAGCCAAGAGAGAGAAATGTCCCTCTTACAGAACAGTGTACCAGCCAAGAGAGAGAAATGTCCCTCTTACAGCCCAGTGTACCAGCCAAGAGAGAGAAATGTCCCTCTTACAGAACAGTGTACCAGCCTGGATAGATAGATAGATAGATAGATAGATAGATAGATAGTTAGATAGATAGATAGATAGATAGATAGATAGATAGATAGATAGATAGATAGATAGATAGATAGATAGATAGATAGATGATAGATAGATAGAATAGATAGATAGATAGATAGATGTAGATAGATAGATAGATAGATAGATAGATAGATAGATAGATAGATAGATAGATAGATAGATAGATAGATAGATAGCAGATAGATAGATAGATAGATAGATAGAAGATAAACATAGATAGGAATAAATTGGAAAAAAGCACTAAAAAACAAACACAACAACACGAAGAATTATCTATCCAAAATGGAGATTGTATGGGTAAACCACTTCTCCAATCTTTTTGGCTCTATAACAAAGAATAAAGACAAAAACATATACATGATCAAATACAAATCCTAGAATCAACTATTAAAGAGACTACCAGAACCATTGGATTCCAATTACCTTGAATGAGTTACAGGACAAAAAAAACCCTCCAACCCAAAAAGGCCTGGTGGTGGTTGATGGTATCCTTAATGAAATGATCAAATATACAGACAACAAATTCTCAATTGGCTATACTAAAACTCTTTAAAACATCGTCCTTAGCTCTGGCATCTTCCCCATATTTGGAACCAAGGACTGATCACCCCAATCCACAAAAGTGGAGACAAATTTGACCCCAATAACTACCGTGGAATATGCGTCAACAGTAACCTTGGGAAAATACTCTGCATTATCATTAACAAGCAGACTCGTACATTTCCTCAATGAAAACAATGTACTGAGCAAATGTCAAATTGGCTTTTTACCAAATTACCGTACAACAGACCATGTTATTCACCCTACACACCTAATTGACATCCAAACAAACCAAAACAAAGGCAAAGTCTTCTCATGCTTTGGTTGATTTCAAAAAAGCCTTCGACTCAATTTGGCATGAGGGTCTGCTATACAAATTGATGGAAAGTGGTGTTGGGGGTAAAAACATACGACATTATAAAATCCATGTACACAAACAACAAGTGTGCGGTTAAAATTGGCAAAAACACACACCACATTTCTTCACACAGGGTCGTGGGGTGAGACAGGGATGCAGCTTAAGCCCCACCCTCTTCAACATATATATCAACGAATTGGCGCGGGCACTAGAACAGTCTGCAGCCACCCGGTCTCACCCTACTAGAATCCGAAGTCAAATTCACCTTTTAGTTGTTTTTGTTTTTTTGTGTGCTTTTTGTTTTTTTTAATTTTTTTTTTTCTTGGCTGTGTTCTGCTTGTCTTAGGATCGGGTTCTTTGTGGGGTTCTGGGTCTGATGTTGGAGGGTATGTTTTTTTGTGCTCTGGGCCGGTGTCCTGATGGAATTGTGGTCCCGGTGACTGGAACCTTTTGGAAAACCACCACATTATTTTTGTCTTACCTGAGATTTACTGTCCAGGGCCCAGTCTGAACAGCATCTGTGCAGAAGATCTAGGGTGCTGCTTGTAAGGCCCTCCTGGTTGGTGACAGAAGCAATGTCCTTAGACTTGACTATACGAGCAAAAACAGTAGTACATTGTGGGAGCTCTTCGATTCCTCTGATGTCACGAGGCGTCGAAGAACCAAGGAGGGCCTAAACGGGGCATGCCAGCGTAGAACTGCGTCCATGGCAACAGTGATCTATGTCGATAGCCCTGGCCCCCGCTGCACAGTAAATCGTTTTCTTCGAATATAATGAACCAATATATAAATTGGTGTTTTGACCAAAAAAGGTCGCAAGGGTGCCGCCGACCGAAGACCAAAGCATAATTCCGCACATCTACGCACCTGACCTCTCACCCGACGTACGCCCCCTGTGGAAGAAAATGTGTGTCGTTAGTAGCTCATAGCCACCAAAAAATACTATACATACCAAATCCGCGCACACCCTTATATACGTTATTTCTGAAGTCGAATACCACCAAGTGTAAAAAGCGGATTCCTACAAATCAATATGAACAGTCGTATGTCGTTTGTAGAAGACCACAGCGAGACAAGAAGCGCACGCCTTTTCTACTGCCCCAAATCAAACTTTCACATTCAATTTGTATAGCAGAGCCCGTCGAGTGCAAAATTGATAGTCGAAGGCTTTGTGTCGTGAGAAATCACAAAGAATGAGAAGACTTTGCCTTTGTTTTTGGTTTGTTTGGATGGTCAATTAGCGGATGGTAGGATGTGAATACATGGTCTGTTGTACGGTAGAGATGTATTGGTAAAAAAAGCCAATTTGACATTTGCTCAGTACATTGTTTTATTTGAGGAAAATGTACGAGTCTGCTGTTGTGAATGATAAATAGCCAGGGGAAGTATTTATTCCCCAAGGTATCTGTTGCTACATATTCCACAGCATGTAGTTTGGGGTGAAATTGTTGCGTCTCACTTTCTGAGTGGATTGGGTGCGAACAGTCCGTTGTTGCCGAGAATATTGTGGGGAAGATGCGCAGCGCAGGCTAAGGACGAGCTGCTTTAAAGAGTTTATACGTTATAGGCCATTGGAATGTTCGTGAGTCTTGGAACTTTGATTCATTTCGAATTAAGCGCGATGCCATCAACACCCACAGGACCTTTTGGTGGAGGGTTTTTAATTTGTCCTGTACACTCATTCAAGCTAAAATATGGATGACATGCAATGCGGTTCCTGCGTGATGCCACATTTGCAATCAGTTGATTCAGAAATGGGACAATAACGTCTTTTATGTCATTTGCTAGTTGACTGTGCTATGTTTTGTTCTATTATCTTGTGTGTATAGCCAAAAAGGATGTGGAGACAAGTTGGGCTTTACCGCATCAACATAACTTCACGATCTTTGGGAGTAGAAATAATTACCATATCCCGTTAGTATTGTGTTTCTATGTTTTCCAGCTTGTTCCTACATTGCCATAGACTCATATATTTCTATGCGTAGTCTATCATGATCTATCTATCTTAATCTATTCTATCCTAATCTATCTATCTTCTATCTATTCTAATCTAATCTATTTATCTATCTATCTATCATCTATCCTATATCTATCTATCTACTCTATCTATCTATCTATTCTATCCTATCTATCTATCTATCCTATTCTATCTATCTATCATCTATCTATCTATCTATCTATCTATCTATCTATATCTATCTAATTACATCTATCTATCTATCTATCTATCATCTATCTATCTATCTATCTATCTATCTATCTATCTATCTATCTATCTATCTATATCTATACTATCTACTATCTACTATCTATCTATCTATCTATCTATCTATCTATCTATCTATCTATACTATCTATCTATCTATCTACAGGCTGGATCTGTTCTGTAGAGGACATTTCTCTCTCTGCCTGGTACACTGGGCGTAGCGGACATTCTCTCTCTTGGCTGGTACACTGTTCTGTAAGAGGAACATTTCTCTCTCTTGGCTGGTACACTGTTCTGTAGAAGGGAATTTCTCTCTCTTGGCTGTACACTGTTCTGTAAGAGGTACATTTCTCTCTCTTGGCTGGTACACTGGGCTGTAAGAGGGACATTTCTCTCTCTTGGCTGGTACACTGGCGCTGTAAGAGGGACATCTGCTTTTGATGGAGCTCATCCTTTCGTCGTGATGGGAGATGTGGTCTGTCGATGAAATTCAATTGTAGACACACACACAAAGCGACTCCCAACCTTCAACAATTTTTTTTTTTGTTTTTTTTTTTATTTTTTTTTTTTGTTTTTTTTTGTTTGTTTTTTTTCTTGTTTTTTTTTTTTTTTTTTTTTTTTTTGGTTTTTTTGTTTTTTTTTTTTTTTTTTTTTTTTTTTTTTTTTTTTTTTGTTTTTTTTTTTTTTTTTGTTTTTTTTTTTTTTTTTTTTTTTTTTTTTTTCTCCGAAGTCAAATGTCTACTGTTTGCTGATGATCTGGTGCTTCCTGTCACCAACCAAGGAGGGCCTACAGCAGCACCTAGATCTCTGCACAGATTCTGTCAGACCTGGGCCCGTGACAGTAAATCTCAGTAAGACCAAATATGGATGTTCCAAAAAAGGGTCAGTCACAATCACGACACAACGTTCCAGAACAACAAAACTCTATACATACCTCGGGCCTAAACAGCAGCACCAAACTTCCACACTATAGCTCGGACACGTTCCGGGCCTTCTATGCCCCCCCCTCCAACGCTCCCGGTCGGCCAAAAATACTTGAATCAGTCATAGACCATTGCCCTTTATGGTTGTGAGGTCTGGGTCCGCTCACCACCACAAGATTTCACAAAATGGGACAAACACCAAATTGAGACTCTGCATGCAGAATGCTGCGCAAAAATATCCTCCGTGTACAACGTAGAACACCAAATAATGCATGCAGAGCAGAATTAGGCCGCCATACCCACATATTATCAAAATCCAGAAAAGAGCCGTTAAATTCTACAACACACCTAAAAGGAGCGATTCCCAACCTTCCATAACAAAGCCATCACCTACAGAGAGATGAACCTGGAGAAAGTCCCCTAAGCAAGCTGGTCTAGGCTCTGTTCACAAACACAAACACACCCACAGAGCCCCAGGACAACAGCACAATTAGACCCAACCAAATCATGAGAAAACAAAAAGATAATTACTTGAACACATTGGAAAGAATTAACAAAAAAACAGAGCAAACTAGAATGCTATTTGGCCCTAAACAGAGAGTACACAGTGGCAATACCTGACCACTGTGACTGACCCAAACTTAAGGAAAGCTTTGACTATGTACAGACTCAGTGAGCATTAGCCTTGCTATTGAAGAAGGGCCGCCGTAGGCAGACATGGCTCTCAAGAGAAGACAGGCTATGTGCACACTGCCCACAAAATGAGGTGGAAACTGAGCTGCACTTCCTAAAACGCCTCCTGCCTGCATAATGTGACCATATTAGAGAGACATATTTCCCCTCAGATTACGACACGATCCATCAAAGAATTCGAAAAACAAATCCAATTTTGATAAACTCCCATATCTACTGGGTGAAATTCCACAGTGTGCCATCAACAGCAGCAAGATTTGTGACCTGTTGCCACAAGAAAAGGGCAACCAGTGAAGAACAAAACACCACTGTAAATACAACCCATATTTCTATGTATGTTATATTTATTTTAACTTGTGTGCTTTAACCATTTGTACATTGTTACAACACTGCATATATATAATATGACATTTTGTAATGTCTTTATTGTTTTGAAACTTCTGTATGTGTAATGTTTTACTGTTAATTTGTATTGTTTATTTCACTTTTGGTATATTATCTACCTCACTTGCTTTGGCAATGTTAACACATGTTTCCCATGCCCATAAAGCCCCTTGATTGAAAAATTGAATAGATATGATAGGATAGATAGATATAGATAGATAGATAGATAGATAGATAGAATAGATAGATATGATAGATAGATAGATAGATAGATAGATAGATAGGATAGATAGATAGATAGATAGATAGATAGATAGATAGATAGATAGGATATAGATAGATAGAGATAGATAGAGTAGATAGATAGATAATAGAATAGAATAGAATAGATAGATTAGATAATAGATAGATAGATAGAATGATAGATTAGATAAGAATAAGATAGTGATAGATAGAGATAGTAGATAGATAGATAGATAGAAATGGAGAGAGGTGAGATGTAATCACAGATCACACAATAGCTAAGAAAATATAATTCAGCGTTTCCCAAACTCGGTCCTCGGGACCACAATGGGTTCACGTTCTGATTCAAATGATCAAAGCTTGATGATTAGTTGATTATTTGAAACACTGCTGTAATTGCAGAATTGTTCAATTTAAAATTAGAAAATGTATATAAATATACACATTTGCTGTCATAAAGAAAAAACACACACATATCCTACTGTCTTCTCACAGTAAATATCCAAATTACTGTGCATATAAAGCATTATAAAAGTCCCAGAATGTCTCACATTGTTGCTATAAAAATCTATTTTTCTGTGTGAAATGCCCAGAAACTGACGTTTCCCTAAAGGGTTTCTCCCATCTGTCTATAGCCAGAAGATTATGAGTATTTTTCTCTGCTGGCTCATTTCTCTGACTATATCCCAAACGATACCCTATGTCAACTGCTTTTCAACAGGACTCATGGAGTTCAAATGGTAGGCCATTTAGGATGTCACCATCTAGTTTTGATGACTCAGAGTTGGGGGTTTGATTCCCTCAGAGCACCACATATACACTACTGAATATACATTATGTGTTAACTATAAACTCTATGTCATGAAAGTGGATTCAAGTGTCTGCTAAATTACCATATTATATATATTCTTTTGATTCTAAAAGCCTGTTAGGCAGTATGTATTTCCCAATCTATACACACTTTATTGGGGTACCCTGGATTGTCCATCTGTACATACTCTACAGATGGACCTACTATCAACAAACTCTGTTGATAAGCAACTGCTTGCTAAGGTTAGAGTTAGGGTAAAGGTTATGATTATGGCTATGGTTATGGTTAGGTTAAGGGTTAAGTTTAGGGTTAGGATAAGGGTTAAAGTTATGGTTAGAGCTAAGCTTAGGGTTAGTAGATACACTACATGACCAAAAGTATGTGGACACCTGCTCATCGAAAATCCTAATTGCAATATCATGGGCATTAATATGGAGTTGGTCCCCACTCTTCTGGGAAGGCTTTCCACTAGATGTTGGAACATTGCTGCGGGGACTTGTTTCCATTCAGCCACAAGAGCATTAGTGAGGTCGGGCACTGATGTTGGGCGATTAAGCCTGTCTTGCAGTCAGTGTTCCAATTCATCCCAAAGGTGTTCGATTGCTTTTAGGTCAGGGCTCTGCGCAGGCCAGTCGAGTTCTTCCAAACCGACCTCGACAAACCATTTCCGTATGAACCGTGCTTCAGCACTCGGCGGTCAAGTTCTGTGAACTTGTATGGCCTACCACTTCGTGGCTGAGCCGTTGTTGCTCCTAGACGTTTCCACATCACAACAACAGTAATTACAGTTGACCGGGGCAGCTCTAACAGGGCAGAAATTTGACAAACTGACATGTTGAAAAGGTGGCATTCTATGACGGTGCCACGTTGAAAGTCACTAAGTTCTTTAGTAAGGCCATTATACTGCCAATGTTTGTCTATGGAGATTGCATGGCTGTGTGCTTGATTTTATACACCTGTCAGCAACGGGTGTGGCTGAAATATCTGAATCCACTAATTTGAAGGGGTGTCCACATACTTTTGTAGATATAGTGTAGATAGTTGATAAGTTACTGATAGTCTGTAGAGCCTCTACAGAAGGACTATCCAAATACCACAGAAAGGATTGGGCAGATCTCTTGTATTGCCTAGAAGTCTCTACAGCGTACACATGCGTAGAGCCTCAGTGACTTGCATAGCTTTACGCTGAGCTAGTGGAACTCACATCCCAGTATGTACTGTATGTGTTGTTGCCATGGTTTCTGGTACCTACTGTAACAGCATGCTACTGTGTCTTCTCAACCGTCAAGAATAAAGATGTTAGTTAGGAACAACAGGGAATTGTCSCAACAGGGAATCTTCCCAAAATAAATGTCCTTTCAGACTGTTTCTGTATAATTAATGAGCTGAAATCTGTCTGAGGTGCACTCTGTGTGGCTCTGAGCTAGCTGCCCAGCGGCCAAGTTACATTGATGTGAGTACAACAACCAGATAAACTGCTTGTGAACTGATTGTAATGGCATCCTGTCAACTAGCTTCGCCTGCTGGGCTGTTGCTGCTGTTGCTTGTCGACTGATTAATGAGATACGAGGACAGTCACCTCAAAGGGGATACAACAAACTAACCATAGACATTGAAACGGGATTTCCATTCAAGTCAATGTTCAGTGATGTGTTGACCGGTGGCCATTATTGACTGTACCCATGACCACTAGTAAAAGCAATAAATATTGCCAAGGTCTGACAGGCTTTTTTTTTTTACAATTCAAGTCAATTTATTTCAATGAACTAAGCGAAAATTGGACGGTCTCTAGCCAGAGTATGATTTGATTTCATGCCTTGTTTCAGACTGAGTTTATATGATCATGATATGTTGTGACAACTGATAGAGACATTAAACATTATTCCTGGTTTGTGTTCTGGTGGTTTGGCCTGGTTTCAAGGCTGTTTCTCATTTGAGACATAAGGATGATCTCAGGGCTTTCTGTCTGTGATTGTCTGTGTGTCTGTGTTTGTTTGGGTGCATGTGTGGTGTGTGTTGTGTGTGTGTGTGTTGTGTGTGTGTGTGTGTGTGTGTGTATGTATGTCTG
Source organism: Salvelinus sp. IW2-2015 (assembly GCF_002910315.2). Taxonomy (NCBI): domain Eukaryota; kingdom Metazoa; phylum Chordata; class Actinopteri; order Salmoniformes; family Salmonidae; genus Salvelinus; species Salvelinus sp. IW2-2015. The sequence continues at coordinate 38,718,615 of NC_036856.1, read as the reverse complement.
TATTGCACACGGTTTCCACAAGCCTGTTGATCAGGACTGACTGCACTGGTGTGATACAAGTGATTCAGTTTGGATTGTTGTGTCCTGAACAGAAACATAGATTTCGTCTACTTGGCTGGTCACAATAATTTTTCCATTGAGGTTTATGTGGGTTACAGGAACAAAATATTTGGGAAAACTAGCATGAGACTCACAGTTTCACTGCACTGCTAAAAATGCAATCAGTCCACAAGTAGTTTTAATATAGTGCACTTATTCATGACACTTGAAAAGAGACTGAGGGAATATAAATGAAGGGTAGGGGGAGAGATGAAAGGAAATATTTTTCAAAGTTTTCCAAAAACGACACCAAATACATGATTTACAAAGTGCTGGTGTGAGGACATTCCATAAGAGAGCGGTATTGATTGCGATGAGACAGACACGCGCACACAGTCAATCCGTAACACGAACACACATCAACACACACACACAGTCAATCCGTAACACGAACACACATCAACACGCACACACATCTTATCTCCAGTAATGATGAGAGCCCTGCAAGACAGGAAATGATGTGGCATCCGTCTTTATTTTCAGAGAGGAGAAAAAGAAGTAGAGAAAGACTACAACTACTACTTGAAACTACTCCATACTACTACTCAATACTACTATTCTATACTACTACTACTCTATACTACTAATCTATACAACTATGATATACTACTACTCTATTACTACTATGATAGACTACTACTACTCTCTACTACTACTACTCTATATTACTATGCTATGCTACCACTCTATACTACTATTCTATAATACTACGCCATACGACTACTCCATACTACTACTCTATACTGATATTCTATACTTCTACTATTTTATACTACTATGCTATACAACTACTATTCTATACGAATGTGCTATACTACTACTCTATACAACTATTCTATATTACTACAACTCTATAATATTACGCTATATAACTACTACTCTATACCACTACGCTATACAACTACTACTCTATACTAATACTACTCCAAACTACTACTCCATACCACCACTCCATACTACTACTCTATACTAGTACTACTACTACTACTACTAAACTATAGTACCACTACTGTATACTACTACTCTATACTACTACCTTATAGTACTACTAGTTGATACGACTACTATTCTATACTACTACGCTATACTAATACTATATACCACTAACATGCACTACTACTCTATGCTACTACTCTATACTACTACTCTATACTAGTACTACTCTATACTACTACTCTATACTACTACTACTCTATACTACTGCTACTCTATACTACAATACTGCTATCCAATACGACTACTACTATATCATACTACTCTATACTACTACTACTACTCTATACTACTACGCTATACAACGACTCTATACTACTACTACTCTATACTACTACTACTCTATACTACTGCTACTCTATACTACAATACTGCTATCCAATACGACTACTACTATATCATACTACTCTATACTACTACTACTCTATACTACTACGCTATACAACGACTCTACACTACTACTACTCTAAACTACTACTCTATACTACTACTACTACTCTATACTACTACTACTCTATACTACTACTACTCTGTACTACTACTACTCTGTACTACTACTCTATACTACCACCACTCTATACTACTACTACTCTATACTATTACTCTCTGCTGCTACTCTCGACTGCTCCTTTATACTACTACTATATACTACTACTACTCGATACTACTATGCTATACTACTACCACTACTCTATACTACTACTGAGGCTAGCCTCACCATGATGAGGCTACTTCATCAAGGTGAGGCTAACATGTTCTTCCTCATGGTGAGGCTAACAAGTCCCACATTAACGTGAGGCTAACAGGTCCTTCATCAAGGTGAGGCTAACAGGTCCCACATCAAGGTGAGGCTAACAGGTCCCACATTAAGGTGAGGCTAACAGGTCCTACATCAAGGTGAGACTAACAGGTCCTACATCAAGGTGAGGCTAACAGGTCCTTCCTCATGGTGAGGCTAACAGGTCCTACATTAGGGTGAGGCTAACAGGTCCCACATTAAGGTGAGACTAAGAGGTCCTACATCAAGGTGAGGCTAACAGGTCCTTCCTCAGGGTGAGGCTTACAGGTACTTCATCTCTGAGGTTAGCGGATGATACTCTGAGGACAATATGGTTAGAATAGATTACATTTATATAGCTAGGTTTGCATTGGGTGTCAAACTGCTTAACATTTGGATATAGCATACTGTATCTTGAGTTGATAATAAAATATATGGAGTCTTACATAAGAGAGAGAGAGAGAGAGAAAGAGAGAGGTAGAGAGTAAGAGAGAGACTCTTAGAACCTGGAGAAGTTGAATAGGATCCCATGATGAAGTGTTTTGTAATGTAGTAGTGTGTAATAGTATCATTATACCAGCAACACCCACTGGCCTACTGAGGCAAGAAAAATCACCCTGTCAGGGAGAGAAAAAAAAAGGAGAAAAAACGTTTCCAAAATGTCCTTTCCTTCTCCTTCTGATGTGCAGCTTGGCTCGGACTCTCTCTCACACAGCCAAGTCCCAACCAAGATTAAGACATTGAGTTATTCCATCAGATGATCTACCGAGGGAGGAGGGGGCTTATTTGACTGAAAGTGCAGAGGATACCAGCACCAATCACTGCACATATATTTTGTAAAGCAGGAGATGACTAGAATCATGGCTGACAGCTACTGATCAAGGAACATAGAATCATTTCCTTGCTGCAGCTTACTGTGAGAGCATAATGCCACGGTGCAGTATAATGTGTGAGAAAGGTTAAGTGCATCATGATATATTATATCACACACTTACAACATGGTGCTGACAGACATGGTCGTCCTATTCCTAGCTCCTGGCCAACTTTGCAGTATTTTTTTTATTAAATTTTTTATTTCTTCATTATTTTCTTTGAATGTTTCTTGCATTATTACCTACAGCCGAAAACAACTTTTGGATATTAGATCAGCGGTCACTTACCAGCATTTTCACCAGAGATGTGACTTTGCTGAATTGGATCCTTTGTTCGTACCACCCGAGGCATTTCCACTCATCCCAGGGGCTGCTCCAAGACGACGCCGACGGAGAAGAAGAATATGGAGTGGGCTTTTAGTCTGTCTCAGAAGGCATGCATACCATCCACCGCTTTCGAGTTTATTACTCTGTAATATTCAGTCCCTGGAAAATAAAGTATACGAGACCCAGGCGAGGACCTTCCAGAGAGACATCAGGGACTGTAACATACTCTGTTTCACAGAATTATGGCTCTCCGGATATACTGTCCCCGTCCATACAGCCACCGAGGTTATTCGTACATCGTGCGCACAGAACTCTGGGAAAAAGAAAGGCGGAGGTGTATTTTTCATGATTAACTATTCATTGTTTGATTGTGGTAACGTACAGGAACTTAAATAGTTTTGTTCTCCTGATCTGGAATACCTCACTATCAAATGACGTCCGCATTACCTCCAGAGAGAATTCTCTTCGGTCATTGTCACGGCCGACACAGGAAAACCACATATCCCGAAACCATAAACTGGAAACCACATATCCCGAGGACACATTTATTGTAGCTGGGGATTTTAACAAAGCAAATTTGAGAAAAACACTCCCGAAGTTTATTCAACACATCTCCTGTACGACTCGCTTCTCAAGAATTCTTGACCATTCCTAATCCCCTTCCCATGCTGGCAACAAGGCCCTCCCCACCTTCCCTTAGGGCAAATCAGATCATGCCTCCATTCTGATCCTCCCTTCCTGTAGGCATAAACTTAAACAGGAAGTACCCATGGTAAGGACTGTTCAAACTTGGTCTGACCAATTGGAATTTATGCTTCAAGAATGTTTTGATCACGCGGACTGGGATATGGTCCGTGTTGCCTCTRAGAATAACATTGACGTATAGACTGACTTGGTGACTGAGTTCATCAGGAAGTATGTTGTTCCCACTGTAATGATTAGAACTAATCCAAAGGAAAAAGCATGGATAGTTGGCAGCATTCGCGCAAAACTGAAAGTGCTAACCACCGCATATAACCACGGCAAGGTGACTGGGAACATGGACGATTACAAACAGTCCAGCTATGCCCTCCATAAGACAAAGTGGAGTCGCAATTCAACGGCTCAGACACGAGACCMATGTGGCATGGACTCAGACAATCACGAATTATAAAGGGAAAACTAGCCAGGACATCGACGCCTTGTTCCCGGACAAGCTAAACACCTTCTTCGCCCGCTTCGTGGAAAACAAAGATGCGTGCCATCACCAGTCACGGGGGCCGCAATCTCTCGTTCTCCGTGGCCAACTTGAGTGAGTAATTTAAGTGGGCTAAACCTCGCAAGGCTGGCGGCCCAGACAGCATCCCTAGCCACATATTCAGAGCATGTGTAGACCAGCTGGTTGGAGTGTTTACGGATATATGCAATCCCTCCCTATCCCCGTCTGTTGTCCCCACTTGCTTCAAGATGTCCACCATTGTTCCTCTACCCAAGAAAGCAAAAGTAACTGAACTAAATGACTATAGCACTCACTTCTGCCATCATGAAGTGCTTTAAGAGGCTAGTTAAGGRGCATATCACCTCCACCTTACCCGACACCCTAGACCCACTAGAATCTACATACAGCCTCAGCAGATCCATGAATGCTGCAATTGCCATCGCACTGCACACTGCTGTATCTCATCTAGACAAGAGAAAATACCTATGTAAGAATGCTGTTCATCGACTACAGCTCAACCTTCAACACCATAGTGCCCTCCAAGCTCATCACTAAACGTGGGGTACCGGGTCCGCCCTCCGCAACTGGGTCCTGGACTTCTTGACGGGCCGAGCCCAGGCGGTGAAGATAGGCAACAACACCTCCCATACGCTGATCCTCAAAACGGGCCCTACAAGGGTTTGTGCTCAGCCCCCTCCTGTACTCCCTGTTCACCCATGACTGCTTGGCCACGCACGTCTCCAACTCAATCATCAAGTTTGCAAACGACACAACAGTGGTAGACCTGATTAACAACAACATCGAGACAGCTTACAGGGAGGAAGTGAGGGCCCTGGAGAAGTGGTGCCAGGAAAATAACCTCTCCCTCAACATCAGCGAAACGAAGGAGCTGATGGTGGACTTCAGGAGATAGCAGAGGGAGCACGCCCCCATCCACATCGACAGGGCTGCAGTGGAGATGATAGAAAGCTTCAAGTTCCTCTGTATTCACATCACTGACAACCTGAAATGGTCCATTCAAACAGACAGTGTGGTGAAAAGGCCCAATAGCACCTTTTCAATCTCAGGAGGCTAAATACATTTGGCCCCTAAGTCTCTCACAAACTTTTACAGATGCACCATTGAGAGCATCCTGTCGGGCTGTATAACTTCCTGGTACGGCAATTGCACCGTCCAGAACCGCAGGGCTCTCCAGAGGGTGGTGCGGTCAGCMCAACGCATCACTGGGGGCCCACTGCCTGCCCTCCAGGGAACCTACTACCATACCCCGTTCAAAGGCACTTAAATCTTTTGTCTTGCCCATTCCCCCTCTGAATGGCACACATACACAATCCATGTCTCAATTGTCTCAAGGCTTAAAAATCTGTATTAACCTGTCTCCTCCCCTTCATCTACACTGATTAAGATGGATTTAACTGGTGACCTCAATAAGGGATTATAATTTACACCTGGATTAACCTGGTCAGTCTATGTCAGTCTATGTCAGTCTATGTCAGTCTATGCCACTGTCCTGTCCTGTATTGTTCTGTCCTGTCCAGTCCTGTCCAAATAGAGGAAGAAGGACCAAGCTGACCAGATGGCCCTGGCTGTCCTTAGGCTATTGGATCCATATCCATCTCTCTACGAAGTGTGTGTGTGTGTGTGTGTGTGTGTGTGTGTGTGTGTGTGTGTATTTGTGTGTTTGTGTGTGTTCGCGCGTTTGTGTTTATCCTAAGGCCATGTACCAAGATCCCTTTCTCCACAATCGTCCACTAACAGCTTTCCAACCTCATGATAGGAGCAGGGAGGGTAAACTGGCTTGACATGCAAGGTGTTCACTGCTGGCTGTCTAATCACCCTAGTCCTTACACTGTACGGCTTTCTCTTTGCTGCGTTCACCAAGCTTGTGTTTTTTAGTGTGAATAAAGGAAAAGGGGACAAACAGAGGACAGCACAATTAACTACTGACACTCATCCCAAGATTGCAGGTTACGAGGCATGGGGGGAGGGGTCTTCTGACTATACAATATCTTGCATCTCTTCTGTGTTTTCAGATCAGTGTAGATGAAGGAGATGAGACAGGTAATGACAGGAAGCACTGTAAAAAAATGATTCTGGGGTGAAATGAAATTGTAAAAAATAATACAAGTCCTTTCAATGATTTGTTGATTTCATTTTACCCAGACCATTTTCTGTTTTAAGTGATTTAAGTGATTTAATTTACTAAACTTGTAAAATATTTCTCTCTACTTAATAAAGTTATTGCAACAAGTTGCCATGTGGCTCCACTTTTAGAGGATTGTGGGTAATTCAACATTTTTGGACTATGATTATTTGAATAAAGAAACTATATTTCTATATTAGTAGTAAGCAGCTTGTTGTGCTAAGAGATGTAATGGATCATGATAAACAGATATCAACCGTCAGGCAAATTGACGTACATTGATGACACCACCCAAATAGATTAAACAATGGTAAACATTAAATGTTAGTGAAACACATCGAATTTTGGGTTTACCAAATATGTGTTACATCACATTTAATCATATTTAATCATATTATCAGTAAATCCAACACATTTTTTTGGCTATTATTAATTCCCTGTACATACTTTATTTGTGTCAATTCAAACACATTATTCTTTTTGTTTTACTTAAAAACATAGGACTACTCAATCTACTCAATATTGTGTGTACATTTGTTGCCTTAAGTTTTATTAAGTAGATTCAGCAGAATGTTAACAGTCCCGGGCCAGTGCAGATTAGGGGAGGATGCTACAGCAGAGTATCAAGCCATAATATCAGTCCTGGGCCAGTGCAGATGAAGGAGAGAGGGGAGAAGCTAACGTAGAGTAATTGGTGTCAACTCAGGGTCAACGAGAGGCCAAAGATCAGACTGTGTCTACTGCCCCCCTCTAGTGGTTAGTCTGGAAACAACCCGGATAGAGGAAGGAGAGAACAGCTTGCATAGAGAAGGAGAGAACAGCCTGGGTGGAGGAGGAGTGAACAGCCTGGGTGGAGGAGGAGTGAACAGACTGGATGGACAGGAGAGAACAGCTTGGGTGGAGGAGGAGTGAACAGCCTGGGTGGACATCTAGTTTGAAGAGAACAGCCTGGGTGGACAGGAGAGAACAGCCTGGGTGGACAAGAGAGAACAGCCTGGGTAGAGGAGAAGAGAACAGCCTGGGTGGACAAGAGAGAACAGCCTGGGTGGAGGAGAAGAGAACAGCCTGGGTGGACAAGAGGAACAGCTGGGTGAGGAGAAGAGACAGCCTGGGTAGAGGAGAAGAGAACAGCCTGGCTAGAGAGGAAGAGAAACAGCCTGGGTAGAGGAGAAGAGAACAGCCTGGGTGGACAAAGAGAGAGCGAATGAGAGCAGCCTGGGTGGAGGAGAAGAGGAACAGCCTGGGTTGACAAGAGAGACAGCCTGGGTGGAGGAGAAGAGAGACAGCCTGGGTGGACAAGCAGAGAACCAGCCTGGGTGGAGGAGAAGAGAACAGCCTGGTAGAAGAGAAAGAACAGCCTGGGTGGACAAAGAGAACAGCCTGGGTAGAGGAGAAGAGAACAGCTGGTAGAGGAGAAGAAACAGCCTGGGAGAGGGAAGAGAACAGCCTGGGTAGAGGAGAAGAGAACAGCCTGGGTGGAAAGAGAGAAAGCCTGGGTGGACAGGACGAGAACAGCCTGGGTGCAGGAGAGAACAGCTGGGTAGAGAGAACAGCAAGAGAACCGCTGGGTGGACAAGAGAGAACAGCTGGGTGGACAAGAGAGAACACCTGGGGTGAGGAGAAGTAAGCACGCCTGGGTGAGACAGAGAGAACGCCAGGGTATGGGGTTTAGGTGTTTAGGGGGAAAACATAAATTGTCACCACCTGCTTTGTTTAGATGTTTGTGAATAAATGAGTTATACCAGAATAATATGATGTTATGCTATTATTACCCCGACTGTTCACTTATTTTTTTTCATGCATCAGCATTTAGGAAGCCAGCAAAGAAAAAATATCCAACTTGAGAGCCGCAACGGAAAGACTCAATGGCTGTCTCACTGTCAATTGAAAAGAAAACACTGGGGAAATTAAGTATCAACATCCAATGGATTGTTTTGGCCTGCTAATTTTAATATCATTAATCCAGCAAGTCTTAGATTTTCATTTTTGGCCCACAATTCATAATTAACGATTCAATCAAAACATACATGTTCAACTATTAAAAGGAAACCATATCCCTCTTCTGAAAGAAGGCGTTGTGGAAGCAGCCAAGGAATTCACAGTGTGTGTGTGTGTGTGTGTGTGTGTGTGTGTGTGTGTGTGTGTGTGTGTGTGTGTGTGTGTGTGTGTGTGTGTGTGTGTGTGTGTGGTGTGTGTGTGTGTAGTGTGTGTTGGTGTTGTGGGTGTGGTGTGTGTGTGTGTGTGTGTGACGGGAACTATTGTATAATCACCGAGATGTTAGTTACTGTTACTAATCTAATTTCTGCTCTCAGATGTCAAACTGTATTTGACATGAAAGTTCATCGTTGTTATCGAATATATCCACATAGGCCCAGTCTGGTCTTGGTTCAGAGGTCAACTTCCCAGTCCATAACCTATGTCTGGTAGTAAGTCTGTAATACAAGTATACAGTGTAACCAGCCTGTCTCTCCCACTTTGAATTACAGGAGTGAGAAAAATAAGGTCATAGTTTGTTTTTTYGTTTCGGTACAACTTTCACAAGCATGTGGTACATTTTCTACTTTTAGTACAAAATTTAAAACAGATCATGAAAAGGGCATTTTCAATTGACTAAGTAAAACACACAAAATGTTTCACCAAACTCAACTAGAAATACATGTTCCACATTGCAATACATGTTCATATGAAGTAGCGGACTTTCATAATGTGTTACGTTYCCCAGTTTCTGTGTTGTTGTGGGTTTGTGTATATGTGTGTGTGTGTGTGTTTCAGGAAATGGCTGCCTAGATTCCAAAGCAGCTGATTGGTCGGCCCAGCACTAATTGAAGTGCTGAACCCGCCCTCTCGTCAGGGGATACAGCTGTCTGCAATTACCGACTYCTTCTGCAGCTTGAATAGCCAGTGTTCCTGTGTTAGGAGAGAGCTTCTTTGTATGTGCTGTGTTGGTTGTTGGTCTGGTAAATTTGTTGAAAGTGTTTTGTAGCCGCTCCTGTAGAGGTATGTGTATACAATAGTACCTAGTGTTTTTGGATAATTTAAATTGTTCACTAAGTTTGAATTATATTGTTTCATTTGTTCCTAGGGGGGAAGGGGAAGGCACCTTGGGAGTGTTTAGGCAAGAGGCCTGCATTTTATTGTATTTACTCTGTGTATGCACACTAGGTAAGACCTGAKTATTTTGGTTAGCGTGCCAGGTGGTGCTAAGAATAGGTAACCAGTGGGTAGGCAGGTAAGGTAGKAGGGAACTTCTACTTTCTTTGGTTCTGTTTTCCCCACCTTACCTTTATACTACTTAATSCGACTGCGCTCAATTGATGATCACTTAAATGTTTGATGAACGTATAGATTTGACATGTACACTGGTTTATCTAATACATATTTTGATGTCTGTAAAGTAGACAAACASTATAATATATGTACTACTGTGATTTTTTTTTTGTTGATATTGACAAGATCAGAAATGTACTGTATGTATCAAATCTAAGTTTATTGGTCGTGTACACAGATTAACAGATGTTACTGCCGGTACAGCGAAATGCTTGTTTCTAGCTCATACAGTGCAGTAATAAAATATTGACACAATGCCAATATGTGTCCCTTATACCAGGGCTCTCTAACCCTGTTCCTGGAGAGAAACCTACAGAAGGGTATTTGCTTCAACCCCAGTTGTAACTAACCTGATTCAGCTTATCAACCAGCTACCTATTTGAATCAGGTGTGCTAGATAACTTTTTTATTTAACCTTTTAACTAGGCAAGAACAACTTATTTACAATGATGGCCTACCAGGGAACAGTGGGTTAACTACCTGGTTCAKGGGCAGAACAACAGATTTTTACCTGTCTGCTTGGGGATTCAATCCAACATCCTATGGTTAATGGCTGAACGCTCTAACGCCTAGGCTACCTGCTGACCCGAGCTGATAAGGGTTGGAGTTAAAACCTACAGAACGGTAGTTCTACAGGAACAGGGTTGGAGGTTAAACCTACAGAA